>NC_135750.1:487500-610000 GCF_041903045.1 Epinephelus lanceolatus
TCTCTGCTCTATCTGGGTCATGTGATCCCATCAGGAGGATTATTAGGAATAATTTGAGGGATTTGTGTGTGTGTGTGGGGGGGGGGATAATTCAGTATGTTTGGATCATAATTGATGGAAGATTCCACTTTCATCTTGTAAGACGTGGATTAGAGGACACAGCGGGGACATCTGGACTGAGCTGCCTTATTTCTGAGTCTTATTAGGCTGCGTCCTCTTTATCTGTCTTATCATCTGCAATCTGCAGCAGCTGGACACACGGGACACTCTGTCCACACGGGACACTCTGTCCACTCTGTCCACTCTGTCCACACAGTGTGAAACACAAATCAGCTTCACTATAACTCACAGCATTCACAGACAAACACTTGTCCTTATTTGGACACCTTTTCCCCACAAATACAACATGCTAACGTTATTAGCACAAGCCTATGAAATTTTACATTGTATAAATTAGCCTAGCAGCTAGCAGAGATTTCCCTCGCCTTGTATGAAGTCATAATAAATCACACACAGGACTTCAGTCAGTTTCTGTGGTTAACGTCTTTCATTCAGTTTGATCCTCAGGTCTGTGCTGATTCACTCCAACATAACGTTAGTTCTTTGTTGTGATTGGTGATCAGTCTGATGTCATCAGTCTGATCAGCCTCACCTGTGAGCTCAGCTCGTGGGTGGAGCCTTAAGTACTTCAGTGGTATTTGAATTCAGATGACTGCTGCCTAGCAGCTGAGGAGATGCTTAGAAGATCAAAGGTGTCTGATTTTACATCACTGCTGCAGCAGGAAACAGGAAGTTGCTGCAGTGGCTGAACTACAAGTAAGGGTGCCACGAAGGGACAAAACAGCAGCACGCAATTAGTGCAAAAAATAAAAATAAAGGGTTAAATTTGGACATTAGTTGTATTGTGATTATGGTGTTAACGCTAGTGAAAGCCTTTATCAAAGGGTCGACTGCTTGTTTTTCTTTTTCTGCTTCTGAGAGTTCATTTTATTTTTATATTTTATGTTCAGATGTATTTGTTGTGTTTTTATTTGACATTCTGCATGTTTTTCCTGTTGTTGCAAATGTTGTGTCGGTGGTGACAGAGGGATGGTTTTTGCCAATAAATAAATGTTACACCGAAAGTCAACAGTTTGAATGACTCACTAATAATGTTAATAATGAGTCATCTTTTACATGTATGACAAAATCCTGACTGAGTGAGTCGTAATGTGACCTGATTAAGTGTCTTTATTAAAGGATGATTTAATAACTCATCATTAAAGAAGGGAAAAAGAGAAGTCAGAGAATAAAACACATGGATTATAAGAATATTTAACAGACTGGACGCTGCTGCAGTTTGTCAGATGATTAACAGGAAATCTTCTCCTCAGGCTGAGTAATTGGGGTCATGATGACATTTTATAAAACCATCTAAAAAACCAATAAAGCAGAGTGGACGTGTCCAATCCGCGGCCGCCACCGCCACTGGCAGCAGCAGCAGTCTATTTTTGGAGGCAGAAAACAAACAAGGACAAAAAGGAAAAGAAACGATGATTAATGTTATTGGATTATTTACATTGCCTTCAACATGATTGAGTCGCAGAAATGAAATTAAAATGTGTGCTGAATGGGATTTTCCAGGAAAGTCCTGTAAAAACCACGACGGTAATAAGGAATGACTAATTCTCCCAAAGTCGATTAAACACCATCTCATCCCGCAGGAAAACACAACAAATAAGATGTGGATTAGACGACTGTGGCTACATTAAGAGGCAGATTAAAGTCTTTTTATCCATTATTGTCATGATTATTCAGCGTGTTCTCGTCCTAACGGATTAACTCTGCTGCTTAGGACACAAAACCAGCCATTAGACACAGGGGTGAACCTGCACCACAGTTTGAGCCCCCATTCAGGATTATTCCACAAACTACCACTCTTTCACACAGAATATAACAGCAGTCACAGGTCACTGCTCTGTCCTCAGTCTTAGAGACATCTTCTGTCTGAAGGAGACATATTACACCAATAATTGTAATAAAATATAAAGGATTAGTGGCCCCAGCATGTTTCCCTGAGGGACCTCAACAAATAAAAATTCAGCACCACAATGTGTCTCAGTAACACCAACCACAGGAGGACTGAATTATTTCTTCTTTTAATTTATTTAGTCCATTTAATCTTAATTTTTAAATGTTACAAACAACATGTTTTGCCCACACCTTCACTAGGTCTGCTGTAGTATAATGCTCAGGTGTCCTTAAGGAGGCAGCAGGGAGGACAGTGTGCTGAGTGACTGTGTTTCTTGAATACAAATGAACTTAAAACAAAGGAGCTGCTCATAATAAATAGTGTCAGTCACAGGTTTAGGATGGCAACTTTGGGGATGCAAAATGATGATTAATGATGAATAGATGTCCTCAGTAGTGGAGTATCAGTACTCAGTAGTGGATTACAGATACTCAGTAGCTGAGTACATGTAGTGGTTGTGTGTGTGTGTGACCTCGGCGGAGGATTAGCTGTTTGGACTTCTTTCATTTTTCAATCTATTTTAAACAATGGCTTCAGATTAGCCGTCAGAGTCAGAGTGCATCAAATAAAGAAAACAGCATTAAATTATCCCATTAATATTATTATATTTGTTCCTGCTGCACATTATATAATGAAACAAAGTGGTTTTACTCACTTTATCCCCTCAGACCCCGTCCCACCCCCGTCCATCCCTGTCCCACCCCGTCCAACCAGGAGACATGCTACTAATGAAAATTGGATTGGTCTAATGAAAACCTGCACAGATGAAAGACTGCACGGAGGACGGGGACGTCATGTGTTCATCCTGTCACTGAAGACACAGAGAGGACGGGGACATCATGTGTTCGTCCTGTCACTGAAGACACAGAGAGGACGGGGACGTCATGTGTTAGTCCTGTCACTGAAGACACAGAGAGGACAGGGACGTCATGTGGTCGTCCTGTCACTGAAGACACAGAGAGGACAGGGACGTCATGTGGTCGTCCTGTCACTGAAGACACAGAGAGGACGGGGACGTCATGTGTTAGTCCTGTCACTGAAGACACAGAGAGGACGGGGACGTCATGTGTTCGTCCTGTCACTGAAGACACAGAGAGGACGGGGACGTCATGTGTTAGTCCTGTCACTGAAGACACAGAGAGGACGGGGACGTCATGTGTTAGTCCTGTCACTGAAGACACAGAGAGGACGGGGACGTCATGTGTTCGTCCTGTCACTGAAGACACAGAGAGGACGGGGACGTCATGTGTTAGTCCTGTCACTGAAGACACAGAGAGGACAGGGACATCATATGTTCATCCTGTCACACTGTGATAATGTATCATTAAACCTAGTCTGCAGTGAGGGCTGTGTTCTTGTGTTCTTCCTGTTGTGACTGTTCGGACTGAGAGAACTCCGTCAGCAGTAAATTTTTGTACAAATCAAAATGTAATCATGATAAATATAAACAAACAGTAAAAGTTTAGCTGCGGCAGGTCGAGAGGAGCCACTGAGAAACAAACTGAGAATCACTTCACATCAAACATCCTGAGGCCGTTGAGTGTGTCTGGGTACATACAGTTCATATGATAGCTAATTGATTAAAGTCTCACAAATGGCATTGTCACGTAATGTACTCAGCGTAAAGCTACGTATTTAACATTAATGACAAACGTAAAGTTACGTTCTTTACATAAAGTCACGTGCTTCACATAAAGTCATGTACTTTACGTAAAGTCACGTACTTTACATAAAGTTACGTACTTCACATACAGTCATGTACTTCACATGAAGTTACATACTTTACATAAAGTCACGTACTTCACATAAAGTTACGTACTTTACATAAAATCACGTACTTTACATAAAGTTACGTACTTCACATAAAGTCACGTACTTCACATAAAGTTACGTACTTCACATACAGTCATGTACTTCACATGAAGTTACATACTTTACATAAAGTCACGTGCTTCACATAAAGTCATGTACTTTACGTAAAGTCACGTACTTTACATAAAGTTACGTACTTCACATACAGTCATGTACTTCACATGAAGTTACATACTTTACATAAAGTCACGTACTTCACATAAAGTTACGTACTTTACATAAAGTCACGTACTTTACATAAAGTTACGTACTTCACATAAAGTTACGTACTTCACATGAAGTTACATACTTTACATAAAGTTACGTACTTCACATAAAGTCATGTACTTCACATGAAGTTACATACTTTACATAAAGTCACGTACTTCACATAAAGTTACGTACTTCACATAAAGTCACGTACTTCACAAAAAGTTATGTACTTTACATAAAGTCACGTACTTCACATAAAGTCACGTACTTCACATAAAGTCACGTACTTCACAAAAAGTTACGTACTTTACATAAAGTCACGTACTTCACAAAAAGTTATGTACTTTACATAAAGTCACGTACTTCACATAAAGTCACGTACTTCACATAAAGTCATGTACTTCACATAAAGTCACGTACTTCACATAAAGTTACGTACTTTACATAAAGTCACGTACTTTACATGAAGTCACGTGCTTCACATAAAGTCATGTACTTTACGTAAAGTCACGTACTTTACATAAAGTTACGTACTTCACATAAAGTTACGTACTTTACATAAAGTCACGTACTTTACATAAAGTTACGTACTTCACATGAAGTTACGTACTTCACATGAAGTTACATACTTTACATAAAGTTACGTACTTCACATAAAGTCATGTACTTCACATGAAGTTACATACTTTACATAAAGTCACGTACTTCACATAAAGTTACGTACTTCACATAAAGTCACGTACTTCACAAAAAGTTATGTACTTTACATAAAGTCACGTACTTCACATAAAGTCACGTACTTCACAAAAAGTTACGTACTTTATATAAAGTCACGTACTTCACATAAAGTCACGTACTTCACATAAAGTGTTGGTTGTCATGATGCAAAATGTTAAAATACCTCAAAGTTCACGTAGTTTCACTCAGGACATGAACACCGCTCTTTGTGAACGTGTGTGTGAATAGCATGACTGGATTTAATTGAGTCACAAACAGCAGCAGCATGAGACACTTGTCATGTGAACGTGTGATGGATGAAGATAAAGGTATGGGAGATAAAAACAGAAGCTTTCAATCTGTTGTTTCACTGTGAGACACAAACATTTGCTGCTGCGGCACAAATCCCTCCCACATTATTGTATATACAAAATATATCATACAGCAAATATTATTGCTTCATGAAAACTCTCTGACCTCCATCATCGATCATTAATTTATCTGGTGACCCTTCAGAGGGGCCCGACCCTGAGGTTAGAAACCACTGGACCAAACTGACTGTACTTTAACATGAGCAGGGTTTTAAACAGAGGACTTTGTGATGAAGTATTTTTTACATTGTGCTATGAACACAGAGGACAGAAGACGTGTCCATGTGTCCTCATGTTGTTGAGTGTGAGCTGTGAGGTATAAACTCAGTGTGTTAATGCAGATGTTGCGTGAGTTTAGCATCAGTCCAGATGTTGACAGCTGCAGTTTCTCTTCAATAAGCTCAAAGAAGAGACACAAAGTGATTCATAGAGCAGCACTAAGCTCCCACACTGTGTCTCATATACTTATGTATATATATATATATATGTGTGTGTAAATATATATGTATGGATATATATGTGTGTGTGTGTTTATACATGTATACACTCAGGCTGTTATATTTCTGTCATCCTGTCTGACCCACTGTGAGACGTACAGAGACAACAGCTGACGACGGTTTGATTCAGAAACCTTTGTTCATTTTTAAGATTAAACTTTTAATTGTTTTTTCAGCATTTGAACAAACAAAACAATAAAAATGTACAAACAACATTAAACTTAAAAGAAGTCAGCGTGGGTTTCCTCCAGGTGCTCCGACATGTTCTCCCTGTGTCAGCGTGGGTTTCCTCCAGGTGCTCTGACATGTTCTCCCTGTGTCAGCGTGGGTTTCCTCCAGGTGCTCCGACATGTTCTCCCTGTGTCAGCGTGGGTTTCCTCCAGGTGCTCCGACATGTTCTCCCTGTGTCAGCGTGGGTTTCCTCCAGGTGCTCCGTCATGTTCTCCCCGTGTCAGCGTGGGTTTCCTCCAGGTGCTCTGACATGTTCTCCCTGTGTCAGTGTGGGTTTCCTCCAGGTGCTCTGATATGTTCTCCCCGTGTCAGCGTGGGTTTCCTCCAGGTGCTCTGACATGTTCTCCCCGTGTCAGCGTGGGTTTCCTCCAGGTGCTCTGACATGTTCTCCCCATGTCAGCGTGGGTTTCCTCCAGGTGCTCTGACATGTTCTCCCTGTGTCAGCGTGGGTTTCCTCCAGGTGCTCCCACATGTTCTCCCCGTGTCAGCGTGGGTTTCCTCCAGGTGCTCTGACATGTTCTCCCTGTGTCAGTGTGGGTTTCCTCCAGGTGCTCCCACATGTTCTCCCCGTGTCAGCGTGGGTTTCCTCCAGGTGCTCCGACATGTTCTCCCTGTGTCAGCGTGGGTTTCCTCCAGGTGCTCCCACATGTTCTCCCTGTGTCAGCGTGGGTTTCCTCCAGGTGCTCCGACATGTTCTCCCTGTGTCAGCGTGGGTTTCCTCCAGGTGCTCCGACATGTTCTCCCTGTGTCAGCGTGGGTTTCCTCCAGGTGCTCTGACATGTTCTCCCTGTGTCAGCGTGGGTTTCCTCCAGGTGCTCTGACATGTTCTCCCTATTTCAGCGTGGGTTTCCTCCAGGTGCTCTGACATGTTCTCCCTGTGTCAGCGTGGGTTTCCTCCAGGTGCTCCGACATGTTCTCCCTGTGTCACCGTGGGTTTCCTCCAGGTGCTCCGACATGTTCTCCCTGTGTCACCGTGGGTTTCCTCCAGGTGCTCTGACATGTTCTCCCTGTGTCAGCGTGGGTTTCCTCCAGGTGCTCTGACATGTTCTCCCTGTGTCAGCGTGGGTTTCCTCCAGGTGCTCTGACATGTTCTCCCCGTGTCAGTGTGGGTTTCCTCCAGGTGCTCCCACATGTTCTCCCCGTGTCAGCGTGGGTTTCCTCCAGGTGCTCCGACATGTTCTCCCCGTGTCAGCGTGGGTTTCCTCCAGGTGCTCTGACATGTTCTCCCTGTGTCAGTGTGGGTTTCCTCCAGGTGCTCTGACATGTTCTCCCTGTGTCAGTGTGGGTTTCCTCCAGGTGCTCCGACATGTTCTCCCTGTGTCACCGTGGGTTTCCTCCAGGTGCTCCCACATGTTCTCCCCGTGTCAGTGTGGGTTTCCTCCAGGTGCTCCGACATGTTCTCCCTGTGTCAGCGTGGGTTTCCTCCAGGTGCTCCCACATGTTCTCCCTGTGTCAGCGTGGGTTTCCTCCAGGTGCTCCGACATGTTCTCCCTGTGTCAGCGTGGGTTTCCTCCAGGTGCTCCGACATGTTCTCCCTGTGTCAGCGTGGGTTTCCTCCAGGTGCTCTGACATGTTCTCCCTGTGTCAGCGTGGGTTTCCTCCAGGTGCTCTGACATGTTCTCCCTATTTCAGCGTGGGTTTCCTCCAGGTGCTCTGACATGTTCTCCCTGTGTCAGCGTGGGTTTCCTCCAGGTGCTCCGACATGTTCTCCCTGTGTCACCGTGGGTTTCCTCCAGGTGCTCCGACATGTTCTCCCTGTGTCACCGTGGGTGTCCTCCAGGTGCTCTGACATGTTCTCCCCGTGTCAGTGTGGGTTTCCTCCAGGTGCTCCCACATGTTCTCCCCGTGTCAGCGTGGGTTTCCTCCAGGTGCTCCGACATGTTCTCCCCATGTCAGCGTGGGTTTCCTCCAGGTGCTCTGACATGTTCTCCCTGTGTCAGTGTGGGTTTCCTCCAGGTGCTCTGACATGTTCTCCCTGTGTCAGTGTGGGTTTCCTCCAGGTGCTCCGACATGTTCTCCCTGTGTCACCGTGGGTTTCCTCCAGGTGCTCCCACATGTTCTCCCCGTGTCAGTGTGGGTTTCCTCCAGGTGCTCCGACATGTTCTCCCTGTGTCAGCGTGGATTTCCTCCAGGTGCTCCGACATGTTCTCCCTGTGTCAGTGTGGGTTTCCTCCAGGTGCTCTGACATGTTCTCCCCGTGTCAGTGTGGGTTTCCTCCAGGTGCTCCGACATGTTCTCCCTGTGTCAGCGTGGGTTTCCTCCAGGTGCTCCGACATGTTCTCCCTGTGTCAGTGTGGGTTTCCTCCAGGTGCTCTGACATGTTCTCCCCGTGTCAGCGTGGGTTTCCTCCAGGTGCTCCGACATGTTCTCCCTGTGTCAGCGTGGATTTCCTCCAGGTGCTCTGACATGTTCTACCCGTGTCAGCGTGGGTTTCCTCCAGGTGCTCTGACATGTTCTCCCTGTGTCAGCGTGGGTTTCCTCCAGGTGCTCCGACATGTTCTCCCTGTGTCAGTGTGGGTTTCCTCCAGGTGCTCTGACATGTTCTACCCGTGTCAGCGTGGGTTTCCTCCAGGTGCTCCGACATGTTCTCCCTGTGTCAGCGTGGGTTTCCTCCAGGTGCTCTGACATGTTCTCCCTGTGTCAGTGTGGGTTTCCTCCAGGTGCTCCGACATGTTCTCCCCGTGTCAGCGTGGGTTTCCTCCAGGTGCTCCGACATGTTCTCCCCGTGTCAGCGTGGGTTTCCTCCAGGTGCTCTGACATGTTCTCCCTGTGTCAGTGTGGGTTTCCTCCAGGTGCTCTGACATGTTCTCCCCGTGTCAGCGTGGGTTTCCTCCAGGTGCTCTGACATGTTCTCCCTGTGTCAGCGTGGGTTTCCTCCAGGTGCTCTGACATGTTCTCCCCGTGTCAGCGTGGGTTTCCTCCAGGTGCTCTGACATGTTCTCCCTGTGTCAGTGTGGGTTTCCTCCAGGTGCTCCGACATGTTCTCCCTGTGTCAGCGTGGATTTCCTCCAGGTTCTCCGACATGTTCTCCCCGTGTCAGTGTGTTTGTTGGCGTCCAGAAGGTGTTTCCTGTCTGCCGTCTATCTGATTTCATGTAAAGAAGCATATATACCTCTGTGTTTGTGTGTCAGCCAATCACATGTTGACAGACCATGTTTTATGTCTATGATGTAAGACCGCACTAAAGGTGTTTCTGATATTTTGTCCACCTCACAACAACATAATCATGTCTTAATAAACTCTTGAGACAGTAGCAGCCCGGCTGGTGCAGCTGCTCCATAAAAACTCATCCTATATTAAATATTATTTATTGAATACACTTTATGTTCCAGCAGCTGTGTGTGAGTGAGAGTGAAATCCCCTGAGTTTAATCAGGTCTCTGCAGAGGGACAGAGGACATATTGGAGACATGATGTTTGAAGACAGATTAATATGAAGTCAGATTATATTGTTAGATTACATATTGTTTTACAGCCTTTAATATCAGCCGGGCTGCTGCAGGACGACTGGAGAATCAAATCAAAGCTCCACTTTTACATCATCTCATGTCTCTGTGGGGTCAAACCACACAACGGATTCTGGGAGAAAGGTAACAGGAAGTGACTCAGTGAGGAACAGTCATCACTTCACCAGAAGATCAGTTTGATAAACCAGGAAACACCACAGTGACAAAACTCACTGCTGCATGATGAATAAAGTCATGTGATGAATACGTAACCAGACGTCACAACTGATGAATCCACAACTTTATTTTAACACTTCAAATGAACTTCAAACAGTTTCAGTGTCACTTTATTTATAAAACATTTATTAACTGAAACTTAATCATCAGGTCAACTTATGGTTAATATGTATTTTAATAATGTGTTTAGTTTTATCTGATCGTTTTTAACTAAGACACCACTTCATTTCCTTTCAGGATTGTGCCATGAATACAGTTGTTTTCTACTGAAACTTTGCAGATATTTTAAAACCAAAACACAATGTTTTTCTGACCACAACCAGGTGACACTGTGCCTGAACTGAACCACACTTTAACCACAGCGTTGTTGAAACATAAAGTTTTAATATTATCATTATAATAAAGAATAAATAACAAATGTGTTTTTCAGGAACAAAGCCGACAGAGATCCTGGTGATTCAGGAGCTGCAGTTTGTCATGTTCAGCTTATACAAAGTGATAAATTGATAAACACTGTCCCTCCTCTTCTTCGTCCCCTCTGCCGCCTTCATTTCCTGATAACCTGTTAATTTTATTGTTTTTCACTCACATTACATGATTACTGCGCCGACCCCACCGCCACTCAAATCACTTAATGCACTATTATTGAGGCCAGGCGCTTGCCTCCGTTAGCCAAATGACTGTTGATATTTGCTTTTAATTTAAGCAATCCACTACAAGACTCATTAACATGCTGCTAGATTAACTGCCTCCAAGCTGAGGTTATCCGCCTCTTAATGCCTTTTCCATGGGAGATAATCCCTGCTAACTTGGATTGGAGGCTACAATGAGATCAGCAGCGAGTATGAAGAGATGAAGGAGAACCCGTCTGATCGGATCGCAGCGCTCCAACAATCACCACGCTCCTCCTCCTCCTCCCTCTGCTCCTCCGCCCCCGCAATTTACTTAATTTACAGGTGTTAGTGGCCGACAGCGAGACAAGGACCCTGAAGGCACCGCTGAGCCTGCACACAGACAGACAGACAGACAGACAGAATATTCACCCAACAAACATCACAGAGAAATATTTGACTCCTACATACCTTTACCACATTCAGATATTTTGACTTCAGTCAGGTTTGAGTGCAGGACTGATTCTTG
Organism: Epinephelus lanceolatus; assembly: GCF_041903045.1. NCBI lineage: Eukaryota > Metazoa > Chordata > Actinopteri > Perciformes > Serranidae > Epinephelus > Epinephelus lanceolatus. The sequence continues at coordinate 498,214 of NC_135750.1, forward strand.
TATTTGAGTATCATCACAGTTTGGTGTCAGTACTTTTACTGCAGTGAACAATCCGCTCTCACTCTGAAGTCATCAAAATCCAGCACTTGGTCAGTGACTTCTGGCGCCAGACACTGACGAAAAAAGCTGTCCTTTAATGTCGGCATGATACCCAGCTGATATCCAGGGGGTGGGCATCAGGAGGAAACATGGCGGGACAAGGACGAAAGTTCAGGCAGCGAAAGTCCAAGTAGGGATGGTGGGAGGAGAGGTGGATGGGTCCAACACCAGACTGTCACACAGGAGGCTGCTGTTCATTTCCTGGAAGATTGTAAAGCCAAACCCTGTTCTTTTGTCTTAAATGTAACCACGTGTGTGTGTTGGCTAAACGTAACCACGTGTGTGTGTCGGCTAAACGTAACCACGTGTGTGTGTCGGCTAAACGTAACCATGTGTGTGTGTTGGCTAAACGTAACCACGTGTGTGTGTCGGCTAAACGTAACCATGTGTGTGTGTTGGCTAAACGTAACCACGTGTGTGTGTCGGCTAAACGTAACCACGTGTGTGTGTCGGCTAAACGTAACCATGTGTGTGTGTTGGCTAAACGTAACCACGTGTGTGTGTCGGCTAAACGTAACCACGTGTGTGTGTGTTGGCTAAACGTAACCATGTGTGTGTGTGTGTGTGTGTGTGTGTGGGCTAAACGTAACCACGTGTGTGTGTTGGCTAAACGTAACCACGTGTGTGTGTCGGCTAAACGTAACCACGTGTGTGTGTGTTGGCTAAACGTAACCATGTGTGTGTGTGTGTGTGTGTGTGTGTGTGGGCTAAACGTAACCACGTGTGTGTGTCGGCTAAACGTAACCACGTGTGTGTGTCGGCTAAACGTAACCACGTGTGTGTGTTGGCTAAACGTAACCGTGTGTGTGTGTGTGTGTGTGTGTGTGTGTGTCGGCTAAATGTAACCACGTGTGTGTGTTGGCTAAATGTAACCACGTGTGTGTGTTGGCTAAACGTAACCATGTGTGTGTGTGTGTGTGTGTGTGTGTGTGTGTCGGCTAAACGTAACCACGTGTGTGGGTTGGCTAAACGTAACCACGTGTGTGTGTGTGTGTGTGTTGGCTAAACGTAACCATGTGTGTGTGTGTGTGTGTGTGTGTGTGTGTGGGCTAAACGTAACCACGTGTGTGTGTTGGCTAAACGTAACCACGTGTGTGTGTCGGCTAAACGTAACCACGTGTGTGTGTGTTGGCTAAACGTAACCATGTGTGTGTGTGTGTGTGTGTGTGTGTGTGTGTGGGCTAAACGTAACCACGTGTGTGTGTCGGCTAAACGTAACCACGTGTGTGTGTCGGCTAAACGTAACCACGTGTGTGTGTTGGCTAAACGTAACCGTGTGTGTGTGTGTGTGTGTGTGTGTGTGTCGGCTAAATGTAACCACGTGTGTGTGTTGGCTAAATGTAACCACGTGTGTGTGTTGGCTAAACGTAACCATGTGTGTGTGTGTGTGTGTGTGTGTGTGTGTGTGTGTCGGCTAAACGTAACCACGTGTGTGGGTTGGCTAAACGTAACCACGTGTGTGTGTGTGTGTGTGTTGGCTAAACGTAACCACGTGTGTGTGTGTGTGTGTGTGTGTGTGTTGGCTAAACGTAACCACGTGTGTGTGTTGGCTAAACGTAACCACGTGTGCGTGTTGGCTAAACGTAACCATGTGTGTGTGTGTTGGCTAAACGTAACCACGTGTGTGTGTTGGCTAAACGTAACCACGTGTGTGTGTTGGCTAAACGTAACCATGTGTGTGTGTGTTGGCTAAACGTAACCACGTGTGTGTGTTGGCTAAACGTAACCACGTGTGTGTGTTGGCTAAACGTAACCATGTGTGTGTGTGTTGGCTAAACGTAACCACGTGTGTGTGTTGGCTAAACGTAACCACGTGTGTGTGTTGGCTAAATGTAACTTGAGCTTTAACCCTCTGAAGCCTGGGGCTACATCACTTCCTGTGCTGCTTTCAGACGTATTTAAACCTTTAAGGCTGATTGGTGCTCTTTTTCTGGGTCTTTTCCAGGGACAGCTGGTGCATGCTGGGAAACAGGAAGAGGAGAAGTGTTGATAAATCTTACTGGCTTGTGGATTATTTAATTTCTATTGAGAGACTGGAGTCTGGTTTCACCTCACACCAGGAATCAGCTACATTACACCTCCTCCTCTTCCTCCTCCTCCCCCTCCAGCAGATTAGGAGGGGTGGGATTATTTACAGCCTCAAGGAAACACACACACACAGAGTCCTGCTGGGTATGATGAGGATGATGATGTTGATGATGAAGACCAGGAGCAGGTCGTGGTACTGTCACCACGGAAACAGCAGATGTCTCCTCCTCTTCCTCCATCAGCTGCGACTTTCAGTGACAAGTTAAATCACTTTTATTAACCCTAAGTCCATGAGGGCCCCACGACTCACAGCTCCATCATTCACCAGAGAACATCAGGACTGGCCGAGCAGGTTCACACTGAGCACATGTGACAGGCGTGAATGAATCTGGAGATGCCGTGGTGAACGTTATGCTGCCTGTGACATCATCCAGCATGTCTGGTGGTGGGTCAGTGATGGTCTGGGGAGGCAGATCCTTGGAGGGTCACACAGACCTCCATGTCAGCGCCAACAGTACCCTGACTGCTGTTAGGTACCAGGATGAAACCCTAAGAAACCTGTCAGACCTTACGCTGCTGCAGAGGGCCCTGGGTTCCTCCTGGTGCAGAGGGCCCTGGGTTCCTCCTGGTGCAGAGGGCCCTGGGTTCCTCCTGGTGCAGAGGGCCCTGGGTTCCTCCTGGTGCAGAGGGCCCTGGGGTCCTCCTGGTGCAGGGGGCCCTGGGTTCCTCCTGGTGCAGGGGGCCCTGGGTTCCTCCTGGTGCAGAGGGCCCTGGGTTCCTCCTGGTGCAGAGGGCCCTGGGTTCCTCCTGGTGCAGAGGGTCCTGGGGTCCTCCTGGTGCAGAGGGCCCTGGGTTCCTCCTGGTGCAGAGGGCCCTGGGTTCCTCCTGGTGCAGAGGGCCCTGGGTTCCTCCTGGTGCAGAGGGCCCTGGGTTCCTCCTGGTGCAGTGGGCCCTGGGTTCCTTCAGTCAGAGTTTTTCTGTGATGTCAGGTGGTGTCAGCAATGTTGGACAGGTCGTTCTGCTGGATGATGGCAGTATGAGTGACAGCCGTCAGTTTCCTGTTCGCCTTCTCAGTTTAACCCCTTGATGCTGTAAACGTGTCCCGCGGCCTCCAACACGTTCCTGCTGTTTCCTGAAAGTGTGTGTGTGAGCAGCAGCTGAAGGATTAGGGTCAGAAAGAGAGAAGAGGAGGAGGAGGAGGAGGAGGAGGAAGAGGAGGAGGAGGTGCTGAAGGATCAGGAGGGTTTCAGGGTCGGGGCCAAAGGTTGGAGGTTTCAGCTCGGGAAAGTGTCTCCGTCCAGCAGCAGCCGTGACACCGCTGAGAAAGTTCACGTAAAGATTTTAATGTTTAATAACGAGTGGCTCGTCAGCGCTGCAGAGGAGGGCTCTGATTGGTTGATAAAGGAAACTGTGTGTGAGTTGTAGCTGTGCTTTTGGGTGGAGGTTGTAAATTAGCATCATGTAGCTTAGCGGGTGGAGCAGGACGCGTGTCGAGGCGACGCCTGCTGTACTGTATTAAATACTTAATCATTAGCCATTAATGGCAGCCTGCAGCTTTCTCTGCTTGTTTGTCTGGCGTGGCCTCGGCAGCAGGATGTAAATGAGGTGATGGTGGTGTCGGGGGGTGGAGCGGGGGGTGTATAAGTATATATGGTCCAGACTTCCAGACAGTCTAATTTAAAAACTGTAATCCTGACACACCCGTTGTTTACACGGCTGAATGAGGTTAATCTAGACACATATTTGCATAAATGTGCATTTATGAATAATTAGTGGGCCACTGGGGCCGGAGGTGGAGACGGGTGGAGTGGGGGTGGAGGTGGACGCGTGGCCAGACTATTGTTGCCGTTGTCAGCTGTAAACAATAGAGCAGCAACAACAATGAACAACAAAACCGGCAGGAGGCTGCAGCCGTCTGTCTCAATTACTGCTATCGCTTACAGCCGGGTGGGCAGCGACCTGCGCCGCCACCACCGCCACCCTCTGCTCTGACACCACCCTCTGCTCTGACACCACTCGCCTGTTTCTGCAGGAAGTTTCACATTAAACTGGTTTCCATGGAAACAAATGAAAGGTGACAGATGATCAGCAGGAATGTGGAGTGGACAGAGGTGGATTAAAAACACCTGAGTGCTCCTTTAAACTGCTGCTGTCCTCAGGGAGGAGCGGCGGCATCATGCTGGAGATTTACACATTATTTATATTTATTCATAGACTCATATGAGAGAACAGAGAGAATAAATCATTAAAGCTAACAGGCACATTTGTGTGAATCAACATGTGGTGATGTAGTTGTCGGGTGTAGCTTGGTAGAAATAAAATAGTTCCTACATGAAGCTCCATCATCACAGCGTGTGACGACACGTTCTGTCGCTCTGTCGTGTGACAGAGTTTTGTAAAGGCCAAACTGCGGCCCAGCCTTTCCATGACTCAGCTCGTACTCCACCTGTTGGAGTTTGTGTGTTATAAAGAAACATGTTGCTCAGCTCAGATTGTTTCCTAATGAAGTGCATTATTGGATCAATCACTAAATAACCATCCAGTAAAGGGTTAATTTAACCAAACCACAGCTGGGGATTCCTGGAACAGAGGAGAGACAAACTGAGATGGTTTCTGTGAGTATGGTGACTTTGGTCCGTCTGAGGGTGCATGGTCTTGGCAGGGGAGCTAAGGTGTGATCACAGATGGAGTTAAGGTGTGATCACAGATGGAGTTAAGGTGTGATCACAGATGGAGATAAGGTGCATATTTATGAATCATTGTGAAGGACTCATCCTGAACTTCATTCACAATCAGGTATTTATGAGGATGCGTCCGAACCTTCTTCCAATATACAGTATGTCACCACATCTGGAGACAACATGTCATTGAAACAGAGCATCCATTATTATTATTATTATTATTATTAATGTCATTGTTATTATTATTGTTATTATTATTATTACTGTTATTGTTATTGTTATCATTGTTATTGTTATTATTATTATTATTATTATTATTATTGTTATTATTGTTGTTAGTATTATTATTATTACTATTATTATTGTTATTGTTATTATTGTTGTTATTATTATTTTGGGGTGCATGGTGAGAAACAGATTTGTCCTCCCAGGGGGGGCCCCACAGCAGAGGAGAGGTTCAGATCTGGGTGTAGGTGTGATAACATTTCTAAGAAGCAGCACAGTGCCTGTCAGGATGGCACCAAGATGAGTATCATCAGTAAATAATATTGGCATCACAGTGTTGAAGTTGAGTGAGAAACATTAGGGGTCCTAAAACAGAGCCTTGTGGTTCCCCACACTGTGTCACAGCTCTCTCAGACTCTACATGAACATGAACACACTGCTGTCTGTAACGGAGCCATGAAATCCGTCCCTGTGCAGCTTTGTCAAACGTCATGGCCAACAGCAGGAAATGCTTCGGAGAGACCCAAGAAAATACCACATGTAAACTCTTTATTTTCTGAGGCAGTGCAGACCCGATCGACCAGTTACCAAATTCCTTCAGCATTACTGTAAAATAATGTGTAGATAAGAATTCCCTGCCCGTGAACAGCAGGTTGACCTCATGAAGCATCGGCTGCAGAATCTGATTTGAAACAGGTGTCATTGGGTGTAGTTACATGATGGCTTCTCATTCAGAATGAAATAAATCTTAATGAAATCATACTCGTCCTCCACTTATCCGGGTCCGGGTCAGCAGCCTCAGCAGCCTCAGCAGAGAAGCCCAGACAGTCCTCTCCCCAGCCACTTCCGTCAGCTCTTCCGAGGGAACCCTGAGGCGTTCCCAGGCCAGCTGGGCGATGTAATCCGTCCAGCGTGTCCTGGGGCAGCCCCGAGGTCTCCTCCCAGTTGGACATGCCCGGAATACCTGCCAAGGGAGGCGTCCAGAAGGCATCCTTACCAGATGCCCGAACCACCTCAACTGGCTCCTCTCGATGTGGAGGAGCAGCGGCTCCAGGGCTGGACTGGGACAAAAAATCGTCCCGGGCATTTTGAGCCTAGTCCGGCCCACCAGGTATTGATGGAAAGACAATGAAGCCTATGAATGAAAACAAACTTTCTTGTGACACCGCTTGTACACTGTCTTGTTGGTGTTTATGTACTTGTCTAATAAATTTAAACCTAAACCATCCTTCCAGTCCCATTATTCTATACAGTACTTACTTAGAGGAACCCAAAGGCTTGCTTGGAACCTCCTGAACAATGAACGTATGATGGAATCCTGAAAATTGGACAGTGAGGAACAGAGATGAGACATGATCACTGATGAATATTAAAATGAATAAATGACAGATTTAGTAATATTTTCATAGACTATGTACTCACCACATCAATAAACAGCACAGCAACACATAATACTTCCTCAAACATGGCAACCTTTAAAAAGTGAAGGGATATTTTAAATTGAATGGAAACATGCCCACAATAAAAACAAAATACAGGTAATTATTGTCCACAAGAGTTTGCTGTTACATGTCAGTAAAAAAACAATAAGATAAAAACACAACTTATCTAGAATAAAGAGGATATTTATGTATAAAAGACAAATACATTTAAGTAGTTACTTTTAACTCCAAGCCACTTTTATGTTAATGAGCAGCATCACATCTCCTGGCAAATCCTAATTTGATTCAATCTAAATTATATCTGCAAGTGGGTTTATGATGAATACTAGCCTCATCATTTGGTTTTACATGAACATTTTTGCTCTGTTGAGCTTTAGCTGTTTCAGAGTAAAGAATTACTGCATAGTGCACTTATATCAATTAATAGACATTGAAATATTTTACTACCTAACTAATAAAGACTATACTTAACTAACTAAATGAATAAAATAAAGTTACTGAAGCACTAAGATCACCATCACTAGTATAACATCATAGAAACAGCCCAGCAGTAGAGAAACCCCGTCATGCTGCTCAACAGCCAGCTAAATTGTTAAATGGCCTACTCATAACTGTGCTGTGTTAAGAGTTAGCAAGCACAACGAAAATAAACTATCAACCAAACTTGATTCATATCTGACCCAGGTAGACTGCTGTTCATCACTTCTTACCTGAAGCTCAAATTCCCCTCCAGTTGCACCGACTGTGCCGTCGTCATATAATGCGGCGGCCGCGGGTCTCCTCCTCCTGCCTCCCCTTCGCCTCATCCACCTGCTGACGGCCACCTCCGCCATCATTACCTGCTGCAGCTGTCACTGATGCTGCCGCTGAAGAAGCTCCGCCATAGCCAGCAAACATCTGTGTTATTTTAACACATTTGGCAGCATCTTCCTAAAGGGCTTGTCTCTTTTTCTCTCTTATTTTTCCGCACCTCCTTTGAGTTTCTTCTCAATTTTTTCAGTCTCCTCTCTCTCTGTATGATTGATTGACTGGCAGCCGAGGCCCAAGTGGGAGTGGGCACCGGCCCTCGGCTGTAAGTGGTCCAGCCCAGAATCAATCATGACTAATGGGCCGATCTACCAGTTTTGTGTACTAATAGGTATCATGACATGACATGACTAAAAAAACAAAAAATTAAAAAAAAAAAAAAAAGGCCCGGCCCAAAATTACCATCGGCCCACCGGGCAAATGCGGTATGCCCAATGGCCAGTCCAGCATTGAGCGGCTCTACTACGAGTCCCTCCTGGATGTCCGAGCTCCTCACCCTATCCCTATCTAGCCACCCTGCGGAGGAAACTCATTTCGGCCGCTTGTACTCGCAATCTCGTTCTTTCAGTCACTACCCAGAGCTCGTGACCATAGGTGAGGGTTGGAATGTAGATTGACCGGTAAATCGAAAGCTTAGCTCAGCATTCCGAATGAGGGTTTACACGGAGATCAATCTAATCGCCTTTATTCAGGTCCGCACAAGGTTTGGGGCAGGGAAGGTTTCTGATTGGATAGGGGGCGGGGCGGATGTTACGTGTTTATGTTTACCGGAACAAAACACTGTAGTCCTCGCTCCGGATGACGACGCCGTTCTTAGTGCCTTTTTCGGGCTTGTTTTGCTTATATTCTTGAAGCAGCAGTACGACAACAACCTTGTTCTGCTAATGCTTCGTCTGTTGAGGAGGAGAAGGGAGGTAGAAGGTCGAAGAAGGGAGATAGAAGACCGTGCTGTGGCGAATGGAAACCAGAGTGCAATGAGTCCGAATGCTCTATCTCAGCCCGTTGCTATGCGCGCTATATACGTCATGGCACCAGAAGAGCAAGGAAATGAGCATGTGCAGAAAGACTAGAATGGCTGGAATCGGGTAGGAGGTGTATACAAGACAGAAAAATTCTTCCATTCGGGTTCTGAAAAGGAATATTCCACCCCTGTGCACCCGATTAGATTTTCTTTCGGGTTGGCTGTTTTTATTCGGGATGAGGTGTTTACAAGGTTGTCACAGTTGCGTCACAGTGATGTCACAGTGATGTCACAGTGATGTCACAGAGGAGGAACTGTGACAGGCCTCATTAATATTCATGTGATTTATTCATGTTCAGAGTGAAACAACTTTACATCTGTTCATTAGCTCATTATTAAACTCATTATTCATTAGCTGACGTCTGTGAGCTGAGGAGAGCTGATATATTGATCACTGATTATAACTGTAGATGCCATAGAAACAACAGGTGGTCAGTGTGTGTGTGTGTGTGTGTGTGTGTGTGTGTGTGTGTGTGTGAAGCAGCTGTTAGATCTTTACATGCAGAGATGTATCTCTACATGTTAATGTGTGTGAGAGCTCCTGATCTGATCTAAGATACACAAGTGTTTGTTTGAATGTGTGAACAGCCTGTTTCTCTCCAACAGTTACACTGTATGAATGAATGAGTGAATGAATGAGTGAACGGACCGGCTGTTGGTTCTTTATATGGAACGTCTTTTATTCCCTGAGGAGTCATTGAGAGAAACAGTCGTCTCTCCAGGGAAACACGCCTCCTCTTTTCTCTGTCCAGAGAATCAATAACCAGTCATCAGTTCAGCAGTGTTCAACCGGCCGCCGCCGCGCAGAGACCACGCCAGTAAACTCTGACAGAGACCACGCCAGTAAACTCTGACAGAGACCACGCCAGTAAACTCTGACAGAGACCACGTCAGGAAACTCTAACGGAGACCACACCAGTAAACTCTGACAGAGACCATGCCAGTAAACTCTAACAGAGACCACACCAGTAAACTCTGACAGAGACCACGCCAGTAAACTCTAACAGAGACCACGCCAGTAAACTCTGACAGAGACCACGCCAGTAAACTCTGACAGAGACCACGCCAGTAAACTCTGACAGAGACCACAGCATCGAACTCAAACAGAGACCATGCCATCAAACTCTAACAGAGACCACGCCATCGAACTCTAACAGAGACTACAGCATCGAACTCAAACAGAGACCACAGCATCGAACTCAAACAGAGACCATGCCATCAAACTCTAACAGAGACCACGCCATCGAACTCTAACAGAGACTACAGCATCAAACTCAAACAGAGACCACGCCATCGAACTCTGACAGAGACCACAGCATCGAACTCTAACAGAGACCACGCCATCGAACTCTAACAGAGACCACGCCAGTAAACTCTAACAGAGACCACGCCAGGAAACTCTAACAGAGACCACAGCATCGAACTCTAACAGAGACCACGCCAGTAAACTCTAACAGAGACCACACCATCAGACTCTAACAGAGACCACACCATCAGACTCTAAAAGAGACCACACCATCAGACTCTAACAGAGACCACACCATCGGACTCTAACAGAGACCACGCCATCGGACTCTAACAGAGACCACAGCATCGAACTCTAACAGAGACCACACCATCAGACTCTAACAGAGACCACGCCATCGGACTCTAACAGAGACCACGCCTTCGAACTCTAACAGAGACCACACCATCAGACTCAAACAGAGACCACACCATCAGACTCTAACAGAGACCACGCCATCGAACTCTAACAGAGACCACGCCATTGGACTCTAACAGAGACCACGCCATCAAACTCTAACAGAGACCACGCCATCAGACTCTAACAGAGACCACACCATCAGACTCTAACAGAGACCACGCCATCGGACTCTAACAGAGACCACGCCATCGGACTCTAACAGAGACCACGCCATCGGACTCTAACAGAGACCACGCCATCAGACTCTAACAGAGACCACACCATCAGACTCTAACAGAGACCACACCATCAGACTCTAACAGAGACCACGCCATCGGACTCTAACAGAGACCACACCATCGGACTCTAACAGAGACCACACCAGTAAACTCTAACAGAGACCACACCATCAGACTCTAACAGAGACCACACCATCAGACTCTAACAGAGACCACGCCATCGGACTCTAACAGAGACCAAGCCATCGGACTCTAACAGAGACCACAGCATCGAACTCTAACAGAGACCACGCCATCAGACTCTAACAGAGACCACGCCATCAGACTCTAACAGAGACCACACCATCAGACTCTAACAGAGACCACACCATCAGACTCTAACAGAGACCACACCATCAGACTCTAAAAGAGACCACACCATCAGACTCTAACAGAGACTACACCATCGAACTCTAACAGAGACCACGCCATCGGACTCTAACAGAGACCACGCCATCGAACTCTAACAGAGACCACACCATCAGACTCTAACAGAGACCACGCCATCGGACTCTAACAGAGACCACGCCATCGAACTTTAACAGAGACCACAGCATCGAACTCTAACAGAGACCACGCCATCGAACTCTAACAGAGATCACACCATCGAACTCTAACAGAGAGCACAGCATCGAACTCTAACAGAGATCACACCATCAAACTCTAACAGAGACCACAGCATCGAACTCTAACAGAGATCACACCATCGAACTCTAACAGAGACCACGCCATCGAACTCTAACAGAGACTACAGCATCGAACTCAAACAGAGACCACGCCATCGAACTCTAACAGAGACCACAGCATCGAACTCTAACAGAGACCACAGCATCGAACTCTAACAGAGACCACACCAGGAAACTCTAACAGAGACCACAGCATCGAACTCTAACAGAGACCACGCCATCGAACTCTAACAGAGACCACGCCATCGAACTCTAACAGAGACCACGCCATCGGACTCTAACAGAGACTACAGCATCGAACTCAAACAGAGACCACGCCATCGAACTCTAACAGAGACCACAGCATCGAACTCTAACAGAGACCACAGCATCGAACTCTAACAGAGACCACGCCAGTAAACTCTAACAGAGACCACGCCATCGAACTCTAACAGAGACCACACCAGTAAACTCTAACAGAGACCACGCCAGGAAACTCTAACAGAGACCACACCATCGAACTCTAACAGAGACCACACCATCGAACTCTAACAGAGACCACGCCAGTAAACTCTAACAGAGACCACGTCAGGAAACTCTAACAGAGATCACACCATCAAACTCTAACAGAGACCACGCCATCGAACTCTAACAGAGACCACACCATCAGACTCTAACAGAGACCACACCATCAGACTCTAACAGAGATCACACCATCAAACTCTAACAGAGACCACGCCATCAAACTCTAACAGAGACCACGCCATCAGACTCTAACAGAGACCACACCATCAGACTCTAACAGAGAACACGCCATCGGACTCTAACAGAGACCACGCCATCGGACTCTAACAGAGACCACGCCATCGGACTCTAACAGAGACGACAGCATCGAACTCTAACAGAGACCACACCATCAGACTCTAACAGAGACCACGCCATTGAACTCTAACAGAGACCACACCATCGGACTCTAACAGAGACCACAGCATCAAACTCTAACAGAGACCACAGCATCAAACTCTAATAGAGACCACACCATCGAACTCTAACAGAGACCACGCCATCGGACTCTAACAGAGACGACAGCATCGAACTCTAACAGAGACCACACCATCAGACTCTAACAGAGACCACGCCATTGAACTCTAACAGAGACCACACCATCGGACTCTAACAGAGACCACAGCATCAAACTCTAACAGAGACCACAGCATCAAACTCTAATAGAGACTACACCATCGAACTCTAACAGAGACCACGCCATCCGACTCTAACAGCGACCAGAGTCCGATTGATATTATACAAACTGTTTTTTGAGGACACGTCCTGCTGGTTGTCCCCTGATCACTGTCCCTGATCACTGTCCCCTGATGTTTGTCCCCTGATCACTGTCCCTGATGTCTGCCCTCTGATGTTTGTCCCCTGATCACTGTCCCTGATGTCTTTCCCCTGATCACTGTCCCTGATGTCTTTCCCCTGATCACTGTCCCTGATGTTTGTCCCCTGATGTTTGTCCCCTGATCACTGTCCCTGATGTCTGTCCCCTGATCACTGTCCCTGATGTCTGTCCCCTGATGTTTGTCCCCTGATCACTGTCCCCGGATCACTGTCCTCTGATGTCTGTCAGTCCGCTGTCTTTGTCCATAAGTGAGCGAGTTGTACAAACCCTGGACGCCACCTGACAGAACTCTGCTGTCCATTTAGTGAAGTCATGTGATGTCAGAGCTTTAACCCTGACCTCTGATCAGCCATGATTACAGCCCTGCAACACGCAAACTCTGTGCCGCCACAGATTAATTAGAAAAAGGCAGAAATAAAATGATAAAGACAAACGGAGATCAAAACGGAGGATGAGGATAAAAAGCTCAAGAATAAAAGACCTTAATCTGAAGATTATTCAACCGCCATAATCAATCAATCTCCTCCCTCATATCATGGTAATCCACATTGTTTTAAAACTCAACATAAGTTTCACACACACACGCACACGCACACACACACACACACACACACACACACACACTTTAATCCCACCTCAGCACCTTCTTTTCAGATTACATGAGTCAAACTGATGTTCTGATTTTTATAATCTGCAAAAAGGCTGAAGCTGCGTCATCGTTTTATTTATTACCACCACAGAAGAAGAATGAGGGAGGCTGTGTGTGTGTGTGTGTGTGTGTGTGTGTGGTATTTTCCTGGAATCCAGAGAAGCAGTAAAAATAAAGATGAAGACGAATCTGATTAAAATAAACAGATCTTTAAAAACTCCTGAAAACAGATGTTTTTATTTTGTGACAAAAAGATTCAAACTCAACGTCCATATTTTATACACACATTGTTTTCTCTTTCCATCTGAGGCACAAACCCCATCATCATCCTCACTGTGACCTCATCACATGTCCACATTTGGTCATGGACTTTCCACGTCCACTTTTGACGTGGACGTTCTGGGATGCCGTGTCAACTTCAGCCTGTTACATGCATTGTCTGTTTTCAAAATACACTTCTGTTTTCACAGGAAATGTACAGTTTGATACAGTCTCAAAGTTTCAAAGTAAAAGCATTACTTCGGTACAACACCACCAACTGATGTGTTTTTTCCTTCAACAACACGCACACGTGGTTACGTTTAGCTAACACACACACACGTGGTTACGTTTAGCCAACACACACAAGTGGTTACGTTTAGCCAACACACACACGGTTACGTTTAGCCAACACACACACGTGGTTACGTTAAGCCAACACACACACGTGGTTACGTTTCGCCAACACACACACGTGGTTACGTTTAGCCAACACACACACGGTTACGTTTAGCCAACACACACACGTGGTTACGTTAAGCCAACACACACACGTGGTTACGTTTTGCCAACACACACACGTGGTTACGTTTAGCCAACACACACACGTGGTTACGTTTAGCCAACACACACACGTGGTTACGTTTCGCCAACACACACACGTGGTTACGTTAAGCCAACACACACACGTGGTTACGTTAAGCCAACACACACACGTGGTTACGTTTAGCCAACACACACACGTGGTTACGTTTCGCCAACACACACACGTGGTTACGTTAAGCCAACACACACACGTGGTTACGTTAAGCCAACACACACACGTGGTTACGTTAAGCCAACACACACACGTGGTTACGTTAAGCCAACACACACACGTGGTTACGTTTAGCCAACACACACACACGTGGTTACGTTTAGCCAACACGCACACGTGGTTACGTTTAGCCGACACACACACGTGGTTACGTTTAGCCAACACACACACACACGTGGTTACGTTAAGCCAACACACACACACGTGGTTACGTTTAGCCAACACACACACGTGGTTACGTTTAGCCAACACACACACACATGTGGTTGTGTTTAGCCAACACACACACACGTGGTTACGTTAAGCAAACACACACACAGGTGGTTACGTTTAGCCAACACACACACACGTGGTTATGTTAAGCCAACACACACACCCATGTGGTTACGTTTAGCCAACACACACACACTTGATTAAGTTTAGCCAACACACACACGTGGTTACATTAAGCCAACACACACACACGTGGTTACGTTTAGCCAACACACACACGTGGTTACCTTTAGCCAACACACACACACGTGGTTACGTTTAGCCAACACACACACACGTGGTTACGTTTAGCCAACACACACACGTGGTTATGTTTAGCCAACACACACACACACGTGGTTACGTTTAGCCAACACACACACACTTGATTAAGTTTAGCCAACACACACACACACGTGGTTACGTTTAGCCAACACACACACACTTGATTAAGTTTAGCCAACACACACACGTGGTTACGTTAAGCCAACACACACACGTGGTTACGTTTAGCCAACACACACACATGTGGTTACGTTTAGCCAACACACACACGTGGTTACATTTAGCCAACACACACACATGGTTACATTTAGCCAACACACACACACACGTGGTTATGTTTAGCCAACACACACACGTGATTACATTTAGCCAACACACACATGTGATTACGTTTAGCCAACACACACACACGTGGTTACATTCAGCCAACACACACACGTGGTTGGGTTTAGGAAAAACGAACAGGGTTTGGCTTTACAATCTTACAGGAAGTGAACTGGGGCCTCCTGGGTGAACGTCGGTGGTATTAGACGCATCTACCTCATGCACCTGCCGTACTCGGATATTCACCTCCTTAACCTTCGTCCTTGTCCTGCTGCATTTCCCTCTGTGTTGTAGATCCTGACAATGTAAATCAATCTGGATTTAAATTCAGGACTTTTACCTGTGATGAAGGTTTTTTTTTTTATAGACTCTGAGTTTCTGCTCATAATTTGATTTAATTTAATTTAAGAATGTTACTGACCTCTCCTGTGTGTGTGTGTGGTGTGTGTGTGTGTGTGTGTGTGTGTTGTGTTGACAGAATCAGTGGAGATCATCAGCTGACAGAAAATCAGCTGTTACACAAAATCAAGTCAGTTTGTAAAATTAGGGCGAAGTTGGTGTTTAATCCCTGAGGATTGACTGCAGGCTGGCAGGCAGGCAGTGTGTGTGTGTGTGTGTGTGTAAGAAGGTAAAAATGGTCAACTGGTTTTAAAAAGCAATTAGAGGAATCTGCTTATCAGAGATAATTAAAGTAAATTCAGACTCCTCTTTAATCTGCCTTTTTATTTTCATTTATTTGTTTATTGTGATGACGTCACTGCTGCGCTCCGAGTCCAACCCCAGTGAAACAGAGATTAAAGATTAGAGACGGGAATCACTTAAATGGGCCCAAATAACACTCTGCACTATTATTATTATTATTATTATTCTTGATGATGGTTGTTATGTTAAGGGACTGTTGGTTATTCATAAGAGAGGAGCAGGTGGTTTAAAGATAGAGAGACATGTCAAATCATTTTTGTAAAACTGAGGAGGACTCATGTTTTATATTTTAATGGTTGTATTTTGTTTTTATTTTACTGCAGAATTTTTCAGAGACATGTCTTTAGACCTGCCCACAGGAAGTTGTCACAATAAACAAATAAATATGATAAAAAGAACCGCGTGCAGGTTTGGAGGCAGACTTTATTTAAATACATCATTTATCAGACAGAAACTGTAGATCAAATAATAATAATAATGATAATAATAATAATAATAATAATAATAGGTTTGATAATAATCTTAAAACACGGTAAACAAGGTAAATGTTTCTAAAGTCAACATGCTGTACAAACTCGTTTTATAAATTTCTAATAGAATTTGTGGTAGAATCTTTATTTCGAACATAAATCAAAATAGAACAAAATGTAGGTGATCAATAAGGTAACCAGTCATACAAAATCAAAATCAACAACAATCATAATAACAGAGGTAAATATTTAGTGTTCGAAAAGGAGTAGGTAGAAGTTATGCGCTTGTCTTGACCTACCCCTTATTTCAAGTAATTTTGCTACAATTAAATGTAGATTCACAGATGCATATTAGCATGCATGCATACATAATCAAAGGAATACAATCACAAATGCGAGCTGGAATACTTCTGGTTCTGACTACATGTAAGTGATATGAGAAATCCTTGTTGTAATGTGGATTGGATACCCATGGAAGGAAGATACTTCCTATGCCAGCTGTGCTTCACATTCATGCAATCTACTGTTTTTGAACAATCTTTTAAATTTGTTTATAGCACGGCTGTTTTTCATTTCATCTGTACATTCATTCCATGTTTTGACTCCTTTGACTGTGATGCTGTGATATTTGGAATTGGTTCTTACCGGGGGTTTATTGAACATGTCAGATCCTCTCAAGTTATGGTGCTTGTCTCTTGCTTTGAACAAATTCTGAATATTTTGTGGCAATGACTGATTTTTAGCTTTATACATAATCTGTGCAGTTTTGAGGTCGACTAAATCCTTAAATTTGAGTGTTTTTAGTTTGATAAAGAGTGGGTGTGACGGTTCACTGTAGGTGGTTTTGTTTACTATTCTTATCACTCTTTTTTGTAGTGTAAATATTGGTTTGGTGTTGGTACTGTACGTGTCCCCCACACCTCCACACAGTAAGTTATATATGGAAGTATAAATGAGCAGTACAGAAGGTATAATGACTCTTGACACACGAGATCTTTAACTTTGTAAAGGATTGCGACCGATTTTGATATTTTATTTTTAATATAATTAATGAGTGGTTTCCAACATAATTTATTATCAATTATTACTCCAAGAAATTTTATTTCAGATACTCTTTCTATTTCTATATCATTTATTATGAGTTTTTTTGCTTGTGGAGGTTGCACGATTTCCAAATATTATGAATTTAGTTTTGCTTAAGTTCAGTGTTAGTTTATTGTAGTCAAACCAACTCTTTAGTTTTTTTTTTAAACATTTTCCACATCATCCAGAAGCCATTCCAAGTTGTTACCACAGCACAATAAGTTGGTGTCATCTGCAAATAATACTGTTTTCATTATTTTGGAGATTACACATAATATTTCATTGATGTACAATATAAATAGCAATGGTCCCAGAACAGATCCCTGTGGAACCCCACATGTGACATCCTTCAGATTAGACTTGACATTATAAATATGAACATACTGACTTCTGAACATATTGGTCACTTTTCAGGTAACTACTTACCCATGTTAAAGCAACCCCTCTAATTCTATATTTAAATAACTTTTTTGCTGTTTTCATTTTGTCAGGGAAAACTCCAGTTTTTAAAGATAGGTTGCAGATGTGTGTGAACGGTTTCACCACACACTCCAAAATTTGACACACAATCACACAATCAAACACACAATCCAAAATTTCTTTCTCATCTGTTCCCCTTATAAACGTTGAGTTGGTAATACTCTTGGTAGTATTTTCAAAGATTTTTTTCAAAGATTTCTCCACCTTCAGTTTTTGCAATTTCTTTTGCCAAACCATGACCAACGCTGACAAAGAAGTCATTAAAATCATCAGCAATTTGATTAATATTATTTGTAGTGGAATTATTCAGTGCCAGAAAATGATTTGGATATCCTGGTTTTCCAGTTCCATTTTTTTTATTAAGTTGTACTTTCCATGAATTTCTCATGTTATTTTTGTTGTCTTCCAGTAGTTTGCTATAATATTTTTTTTTTACAGCATCTCAGAATTCTAACCAGTTTATTTTTATATTTCTTATAGGAGTGTTCGGCTTCTGCTGTTCTTTTCTTTAAGAATTCTTTATATAATAGATTTTTTTCTTATATGCATTTTGTAGTCCCTTGGTTACCCATGGTTTATCAGGAGATTTATGTTTGATTACTTTGTTTACTAGTGGACAGTCTTTATTGTAGTTAGGGCCAGAAATCAGCACAATGACCCAATATATCATGCAGAAACTTTAAAATCAGAAATTTTCGTTTGATTTTCAAATTTCTGACGGTCAATGAACACATCACGTGTGACCAACATTTCCTTTAGAAAAAAAAAATTAAATAACAAAACAAACTTGATGTTAAAATATTAATATTTCATCCAAACATAGGACTTTGTTCAACTTTTAACTTTCAAACATCAAAAAGCTAAAAACTGATTTACGGAGGAGGGAAATACAATCAATCAATCAATCAATCAATCAAACAAGTGCCACCTCCTCTGATAAATACACAACAGAGCTTTAAGCTGCTTCATGAACATTTTGTTTCACCATAAATTATTATGATCATTGATATAAAACAATAATTAATATTTCTGTGCGTGAAAAGATTTACTGCAGCTTCAAGATGCAACAAGTGAATCTGAAAATGTGACTCGGCTCCTTAATATAATATAATATAATATAATATAATATAATATTAAATTAATTAAAAAACATAATCTTGATGTTTGTTTTTTGTAATTTATTTTAAATATAAAGCTCATTATTATTATTATTATTATTATTATTATTGTCATCATCAGCCTTCACACAGTTTATTTATCTTCATGTCTTCAGTTTATTTGATTAAAAACTGTCTGTTAAAAAGAGGAAGGACACAGCAGCTGATCAGACATTTATATTTTATTGTTATTTATTGTTCAGCTTCTGTTTTTATCTGTGTGTGTGTGTGTGTGTGTGTGTGTGTGTGTGTGATCAAACATCAACAACATAAATTAAAAAGTCTCCTCGTGTGTCGGCCGACATTAAATCCTGATCGGATTGGAGGGAAATTGGTGGCAATTAATCCTCCGGGATTGAGAGGAGGCACGCGGGACACGAGACACGCCCCCCGCGGCCGCTCTCCCCTCTGATTGGCTGCTGCTGTGACCCCGGAGACTGAGGCCGGATAAATGGAGCCCGCCACCCGGGCCGCCCGGTCTGTCCTTCATCATCCTCACCCTCATCATCCTCAGAGCACCATGACGGGCGGAAGGGACGAGCTGAGCGAAGAGAAGCCCAGAGTCAAGCTGCTGTCTCCGGCCTTCGGGATGGACAAGTCCCGGCTGCACGGCTCCGGGTTCCGCTCCAAAGGCTTCGCCATCACCGACCTGCTGGGTCTGGAGTCCGACCTGCAGGCCCGGCAGGTCCAGGTCCAGCAGCAGCAGCAGCCCGGGGCGGCCCCGGGGTCGGGCCTGTCCGCGGCGGGGACCGGACCCGGGGCGGAGCCTCACGGAGCGGGCGGCGGGCTCGGCGGGTTCTCGTTCCCGGGCGGGTCTCTGCCGCTCGGCCTCGGGTTCCTGTGCAGCCTGGCGGCGCAGCAGCCCTCCGGAGCGCCCTGCTTCCTGCCGGGACACCTGCCGCTGCTGCAGGCCCGGGCCGACAGCCACTACCTGCAGAACCTGGACGCCCAGAGGGACGCTTACTCCGGTACGGCCCGGGTCACTCCTTTATTCTGTTGTTTCCAGGTGTTTCCAGGTGTTTCCAGGTGCAGCCCAACACCTGCCTGATGCTCAAACCGCTTCTCAAAACTAAGAAAAACTTTTTCAGCTTCAGTTCATTTTTAATCTTTTATTTAAACCAAGTTTCGTTTATTTGCGCATTTTTACTTTATTTGTATTAATTAATTTATTAGCTGTGGTTTGAAACATTTTCTTGTTCAGTGAGTTTAAATGAGGCCGAGCCGAGCCGGGCCGAGCCGAGCCGAGCCGGGCCGTGTCTCTGATGGGTCGATCCTGTTTAGTTTAATGTCACATGTGTTTGGTTCCGACAGGCTGTAAAAACAAAAGGCTCTGATCATGTTTTAAACTTTATCTTATCAGACTTTATCATCACACACACACACACACACACACACACACAGAGGTGCCTTGCTCACGTTTATAACTGATAATTAAAACAGTGCATTTGCAGGCTGAATGAAAACATCATTAAAATATCTTCAGTTAAAAAAGCAGCAGCTCCGCTCTGCTGCTCGGCTTATTGCGTTTCATTTCGTTTCGTTTCTACATTTGGTTCATTGCGGGAATTAATATTATTATTATTATTATTGTGATACTAATAATATTAATATCAATAATAATAATTCGTTTATTTATTTATTCAACTGAACTTTTCTTAATGTTTTTCTTTTTGTAAATCAAATGTATTCGTTTATTTAATTTATTCACTTCTGACAGTGTAAAAACTGAAGTCTTTCATTTCGGATTTTTGAATTGTTGAATATTCGTTTGGGTCTTTTTCGTTTTTGTTTGTTTTTAGTTCAACTGAATCTTTTATTTCACTGTTTTTGAACTAATTTAAAATTTTACATTTTCACTGTTTAAGTATTTTTATCTCTCGTTTCTCTGTTGACTCTGAGCCGTTATAAAACTGACCCGTCGCTTCCCCGTGTTCCTGTAAAATAATAATAATGATCGATGATGATGATGATGATGATGATGAGTAACAGACTCTGATAATTGTTTAATGGGATGAACGTGACGTCACTCAGAGCTGTGACATCACAGACACAAACAGATGAAGAGTGTGTATCTTTGTGTTGTGTGTGCAGATGAGGAGTGTCTGTCGGACCGTAATGACTCTAAAAGCTCCGCAAACTCTCAGAAGAGGAAGAAGAGGAGACACAGGTGAGACACACCTCCAGTCTGACGTCACCCACTGTCACTCATACCTGCTCCAAACACAAGGAAGGGAAATTAAATTAATCAATCAATTAAACTGATGCTGGAAACATTTA
Source organism: Epinephelus lanceolatus (assembly GCF_041903045.1). Lineage (NCBI taxonomy): Eukaryota > Metazoa > Chordata > Actinopteri > Perciformes > Serranidae > Epinephelus > Epinephelus lanceolatus. The sequence goes on from NC_135750.1 coordinate 519,300, forward strand.
CAGCTCATGTTTCACTGGATCGTTCACGCTCACAAAGCTCAAACTGGACATTCTTAATATTTATTTACATCTTTCATTGAAACTGAATTTATTGTGTTTGATATTTTGTTTCATGCAGTTTAATTTAATGAGCATAAACCAAAATGATTTCATGTCCTCTGACACAACATGTGACATCATGCTTTAATCGTCATCAGGACACAGAGACAGAAATAAACTCAGATTAAAGAGTCAGTCAACAAAAACACAAACTGACTGATAAATATGAAGTGATGGAGCAGTTAAAGACGAAATCACCAGAGAGAAATAAACATTTAAAAAATATTTAATAAACTTTGGTTGTAAATAAAATCACATGAATTCAATTGTTTTTAAAGGTCGAGGCGATAAAATGATTTTAAACTCATCAAAGTGACAGAGCTGAAAACAAGAGCAAAGATTTTTATGGTGTGAGACAGGTGCCTGTCTGTCTGTGTGTCTGTCTGTGTGTCTGTCTGTGTGCCTGTCTGTGTGTCTGTGTGTGTGTCTGTGTGCCTGTCTGTGTGTCTGTGTGCCTGTCTGTGTGTCTGCCTGTGTGTCTGTCTGTGTGCCTGTGTGCCTGTCTGTGTGTCTGTGTGCCTGTCTGTGTGCCTGTGTGCCTGTCTGTGTGCCTGTCTGTGTGTCTGTGTGCCTGTCTGTCTGTCTGTGTGTGTGTCTGTGTGCCTGTCTGTCTGTCTGTGTGCCTGTCTGTGTGCCTGTCTGTGTGTCTGTGTGCCTGTCTGTGTGTCTGTGTGCCTGTCTGTGTGCCTGTGTGCCTGTCTGTGTGCCTGTCTGTGTGTCTGTGTGTGTGTCTGTGTGCCTGTCTGTGTGTCTGTGTGCCTGTCTGTGTGCCTGTGTGCCTGTCTGTGTGTCTGTCTGTGTGCCTGTGTGTCTGTCTGTGTGCCTGTCTGTGTGCCTGTGTGTCTGTCTGTGTGCCTGTCTGTGTGCCTGTCTGTGTGCCTGTCTGTCTGTCTGTGTGCCTGTCTGTGTGTCTGTCTGTGTGTCTGTGTGCCTGTCTGTGTGTCTGTGTGTCTGTCTGTGTGTCTGTCTGTGTGCCTGTCTGTGTGCCTGTCTGTGTGTCTGTGTGCCTGTCTGTGTGCCTGTCTGTGTCTGTGTGCCTGTCTGTGTGCCTGTCTGTGTGTCTGTGTGTCTGTTTGTGTGCCTGTCTGTGTGTCTGTCTGTGTGTCTGTGTGCCTGTCTGTGTGCCTGTGTGCCTGTCTGTGTGCCTGTGTGTCTGTCTGTGTGTCTGTGTGTCTGTCTGTGTGTCTGTCTGTGTGCCTGTCTGTGTGCCTGTCTGTGTGCCTGTGTGTCTGTCTGTGTGTCTGTGTGTCTGTCTGTGTGCCTGTCTGTGTGCCTGTCTGTGTGCCTGTGTGTCTGTGTGTCTGTCTGTGTGTCTGTCTGTGTGCCTGTCTGTGTGCCTGTCTGTGTGTCTGTGTGTCTGTCTGTGTGTCTGTCTGTGTGCCTGTCTGTGTGCCTGTGTGCCTGTCTGTGTGTCTGTGTGTCTGTCTGTGTGTCTGTCTGTGTGCCTGTCTGTGTGCCTGTCTGTGTGTCTGTGTGCCTGTCTGTGTGTCTGTGTGTCTGTCTGTGTCTGTGTGCCTGTCTGTGTGCCTGTCTGTGTGTCTGTGTGCCTGTCTGTGTGCCTGTGTGTCTGTCTGTGTGCCTGTGTGCCTGTCTGTGTGTCTGTGTGTCTGTGTGTCTGTCTGTGTGCCTGTCTGTGTGTCTGTGTGCCTGTCTGTGTGTCTGTGTGTCTGTCTGTGTGTCTGTCTGTGTCTGTGTGCCTGTCTGTGTGCCTGTCTGTGTGTCTGTGTGCCTGTCTGTGTGTCTGTGTGCCTGTCTGTGTGCCTGTGTGCCTGTCTGTGTGTCTGTGTGTCTGTCTGTGTGCCTGTCTGTGTGTCTGTGTGCCTGTCTGTGTGTCTGTGTGCCTGTCTGTGTGTCTGTGTGTCTGTGTGCCTGTGTGCCTGTCTGTGTGCCTGTGTGCCTGTCTGTGTGTCTGTGTGTCTGTCTGTGTGCCTGTCTGTGTGTCTGTGTGCCTGTCTGTGTGCCTGTCTGTGTGTCTGTGTGTCTGTCTGTGTGCCTGTCTGTGTGCCTGTCTGTGTGTCTGTGTGTCTGTCTGTGTGCCTGTCTGTGTGTCTGTGTGCCTGTCTGTGTGCCTGTCTGTGTGTCTGTGTGCCTGTGTGTCTGTCTGTGTGTCTGTCTGTGTGCCTGTCTGTGTGTCTGTCTGTGTGTCTGTGTGCCTGTCTGTGTGCCTGTCTGTGTGTCTGTGTGCCTGTCTGTGTGCCTGTCTGTGTGCCTGTGTGCCTGTCTGTGTGCCTGTGTGTCTGTCTGTGTGTCTGTGTGTCTGTCTGTGTGCCTGTCTGTGTGCCTGTGTGCCTGTCTGTGTGTCTGTGTGTCTGTCTGTGTGTCTGTCTGTGTGCCTGTCTGTGTGTCTGTCTGTGTGTCTGTGTGTCTGTCTGTGTGCCTGTCTGTGTGTCTGTGTGCCTGTCTGTGTGCCTGTCTGTGTGTCTGTGTGCCTGTGTGTCTGTCTGTGTGCCTGTCTGTGTGTCTGTGTGTCTGTGTGTCTGTCTGTGTGTCTGTCTGTGTGTCTGTCTGTCTGTGTGTCTGTCTGTGTGTCTGTGTGCCTGTCTGTCTGTGTGCCTGTCTGTGTGTCTGACCCTGGTGCTGTTTCTTCCAGGACAGTGTTCACGTCCCACCAGCTGGAGGAGCTGGAGAAAGCTTTCCATGAGGCTCATTATCCTGACGTCTACGCGCGGGAGATGTTGGCCATGAAGACGGAGCTGCCTGAGGACAGGATACAGGTGGGACATCATCAACACACTGATCCATCACTGATCAGCAGCTGACATTCACCCTTCAGACACAGAGGGGCCGATAAGTGAAACAAATAAACAAATAATAAAAATACACAAACTGAATTATAACAGATTCATTGTTTTAACTGAGAAAGAATTTGTACAAAATTAATTATCAGATAATTAAACTGTCTCCTACAAATATTTATTAATATGCTCTTATTATATTATATTATTATTTTATTTAATATACATTTTGATGACATGCTGCTGAATGCTGGTGTCCAACATGAGGCTCAGGACCCTCAGAGGGTCGTAACATGTTTATTGAGTCAGAAAAAAGGACCACTTGTTTCTTTCTGGAGCTTTCAGCCACATGTCATGGTCTTCATCATCAGCAGATGGAGCTGAGTACAAACTGACATTTACTTTTTCCAAAGTCAAGAGAAAAAAAACAAAAGTACATTTTAAACAACTTCAAATTTATTTTATAACTTAAATGTTACGGATCTAATTTGTGTACAGATTTCATCTGTTCAAACAAACACATTATTTACTAATCTTCATATTGACCCTCATACTCCTCCGTACAGCGCCACGTAAAACGTCCTCTGAAATATCTGTGTGACTAAAACACCTCTGTAGTTGGTCGTGCACTTTTCCAGGTGCATTTTTAAAGTTTTATGTGTTTTATCAGATTGTTTTTTAGGTGCAGTTTTAATTTTTGGTTATTTTGTCGTCTTGTTTTCCAGGTGTGGTTCCAGAACCGGCGTGCGAAGTGGCGAAAGCGTGAGAAGTGTTGGGGTCGCAGCAGCGTCATGGCGGAGTACGGTCTGTACGGAGCGATGGTGCGACACTCAATCCCGCTGCCAGAGTCCATCCTCAATTCTGCCAAGAACGGCATGATGGGATCGTGCGCCCCCTGGCTGCTCGGTGAGCCGCATGCACGTCAGTGCCACGCACACGCACCACACCACACATCATTACACAGGGTTTATACACACTGAGCACAGCACGGACACAACACGGACACAACAGAGACACAACAGAGACACAACAGAGACACAACAGGGACACAACAGGGACACAACAGAGACACAACAGGGACAAAACAGAGACACAACAGGGACACAACACGGACACAACAGAGACACAACAGGGACACAGCACGGACACAACACGGACACAACAGGGACACAACAGAGACACAACAGAGACACAACAGGGACACAACAGGGACACAACAGAGACACAACAGGGACAAAACAGAGACACAACAGGGACACAACACGGACACAACAGAGACACAACACGGACACAACAGAGACACAACACGGACACAACAGGGACACAACAGAGACACAACAGAGACACAACAGAGACACAACAGGGACACAACAGGGACACAACAGAGACACAACAGGGACACAACAGAGACACAACAGAGACACAACAGGGACACAACAGGGACACAACAGAGACACAACAGGGACAAAACAGAGACACAACAGGGACACAACACGGACACAACAGAGACACAACACGGACACAACAGAGACACAACACGGACACAACAGAGACACAACAGAGACACAACAGGGACACAACAGGGACACAACAGAGACACAACAGGGACACAACACGAACACAACAGGGACACAACACGGACACAACACGGACACAACAGGGACACAACACGGACACAACACGGACACAACAGAGACACAACACGGACACAACAGGGACACAACACGGACACAACAGGGACACAACACGGACACAACACGGACACAACAGAGACACAACACGGACACAACAGAGACACAACAGGGACACAACACGAACACAACACGGACACAACAGAGACACAACACGGACACAACAGAGACACAACAGGGACACAACACGAACACAACAGGGACACAACACGGACACAACAGGGACACAACACGGACACAACACGAACACAACAGGGACACAACACGGACACAACAGGGACACAACACGAACACAACAGGGACACAACAGAGACACAACAGGGACACAACACGAACACAACAGGGACACAACAGGGACACAACACGAACACAACAGAGACACAACACGGACACAACACGGACACAACACGAACACAACAGGGACACAACACGGACACAACAGAGACACAACAGGGACACAACATGAACACAACAGGGACACAACACGGACACAACACGGACACAACAGGGACACAACACGGACACAACAGAGACACAACAGGGACACAACATGAACACAACAGGGACACAACACGGACACAACAGAGACACAACAGGGACACAACATGAACACAACAGGGACACAACATGAACACAACAGGGACACAACATGAACACAACAGGGACACAACACGGACACAACAGAGACACAACACGGACACAACAGGGACACAACACGAACACAACAGGGACACAACATGAACACAACAGGGACACAACAGGGACACAATACGGACACAACAGAGACACAACAGGGACACAACATGAACACAACAGGGACACAACAGAGACACAACAGGGACACAACACGAACACAACACAGACACAACAGGGACACAACAGGGACACAACACAAACACAACACGAACACAACAGGGACACAACACGGACACAACACGAACACAACACGGACACAACACGGACACAACAGGGACACAACACGGACACAACAGGGACACAACACGGACACAACACGAACACAACACGGACACAACACGGACACAACAGGGACACAACACGGACACAACAGGGACACAACACAAACACAACACGGACACAACAGAGACACAACAGGGACACAACATGAACACAACAGGGACACAACAGGGACACAACACGAACACAACACGAACACAACAGGGACACAACACGGACACAACAGAGACACAACAGGGACACAACACGAACACAACAGGGACACAACAGGGACACAACAGGGACACAACAGAGACACAACAGGGACACAACATGAACACAACACGGACACAACAGGGACACAACAGAGACACAACAGGGACACAACACGGACACAACAGAGACACAACACGGACACAACACGGACACAACAGAGACACAACACGAACACAACAGGGACACAACACGGACACAACAGAGACACAACAGGGACAAAACATGAACACAACAGGGACACAACACGGACACAACAGAGACACAACAGGGACACAACAGAGACACAACAGGGACACAACATGAACACAACAGGGACACAACATGAACACAACAGGGACACAACATGAACACAACAGGGACACAACACGGACACAACAGAGACACAACAGGGACACAACACGGACACAACAGAGACACAACAGGGACACAACAGGGACACAACATGAACACAACAGAGACACAACATGAACACAACAGGGACACAACATGAACACAACAGGGACACAACATGAACACAACAGGGACACAACACGGACACAACAGAGACACAACACGGACACAACAGGGACACAACAGGGACACAACACGAACACAACAGGGACACAACATGAACACAACAGGGACACAACAGGGACACAACACGGACACAACAGAGACACAACAGGGACACAACATGAACACAACAGGGACACAACAGGGACACAACAGGGACACAACAGAGACACAACAGGGACACAACACAGACACAACAGGGACACAACACGGACACAACAGAGACACAACAGAGACACAACATGAACACAACAGGGACACAACACGGACACAACAGAGACACAACAGGGACACAACACGAACACAACAGGGACACAACACGAACACAACAGAGACACAACAGGGACACAACAGAGACACAACAGAGACACAACACGAACACAACAGGGACACAACAGGGACACAACACGGACACAACACAGACACAACACGGACACAACACGGACACAACAGAGACACAACACGAACACAACACGAACACAACAGGGACACAACAGAGACACAACACGAACACAACAGGGACACAACACAAACACAACACGAACACAACAGGGACACAACAGGGACACAACACGGACACAACACAGACACAACACGGACACAACACGGACACAACAGAGACACAACACGAACACAACACGAACACAACAGGGACACAACAGAGACACAACACGAACACAACAGAGACACAACACGAACACAACACGGACACAACAGAGACACAACACGAACACAACACGAACACAACAGGGACACAACAGAGACACAACACGAACACAACAGGGACACAACACAAACACAACACGAACACAACACGAACACAACAGGGACACAACACAAACACAACACGAACACAACAGGGACACAACAGAGACACAACACGGACACAACACGAACACAACACAAACACAACAGGGACACAACACGGACACAACAGAGACACAACAGGGACACAACACGAACACAACACAAACACAACATGAACACAACACGAACACAACAGGGACACAACACGAACACAACAGGGACACAACACGGACACAACAGAGACACAACAGGGACACAACACGGACACAACAGAGACACAACAGGGACACAACATGAACACAACACGGACACAACAGGGACACAACAGAGACACAACAGGGACACAACACGGACACAACAGAGACACAACAGGGACACAACACGAACACAACAGAGACACAACACGAACACAACAGAGACACAACACGAACACAACAGAGACACAACACGAACACAACAGAGACACAACACGAACACAACAGAGACACAACACGGACACAACAGAGACACAACAGGGACACAACAGAGACACAACACGGACACAACAGAGACACAACAGGGACACAACATGAACACAACAGGGACACAACAGGGACACAACACGGACACAACAGAGACACAACAGGGACACAACATGAACACAACAGGGACACAACAGGGACACAACAGGGACACAACAGAGACACAACAGGGACACAACACAGACACAACAGGGACACAACACGGACACAACAGAGACACAACAGAGACACAACATGAACACAACAGGGACACAACAGGGACACAACACGGACACATCAGAGACACAACAGGGACACAACACGGACACAACACAGACACAACACGGACACAACACGGACACAACAGAGACACAACACGAACACAACACGAACACAACAGGGACACAACAGAGACACAACACGAACACAACAGGGACACAACACAAACACAACACGAACACAACAGGGACACAACAGGGACACAACACGGACACAACACAGACACAACACGGACACAACACGGACACAACAGAGACACAACACGAACACAACACGAACACAACAGGGACACAACAGAGACACAACACGAACACAACAGAGACACAACACGAACACAACACGGACACAACAGAGACACAACACGAACACAACACGAACACAACAGGGACACAACAGAGACACAACACGAACACAACAGGGACACAACACAAACACAACACGAACACAACACAAACACAACAGGGACACAACACAAACACAACACGAACACAACAGGGACACAACAGAGACACAACACGGACACAACACGAACACAACACAAACACAACAGGGACACAACACGGACACAACAGAGACACAACAGGGACACAACACGAACACAACACAAACACAACATGAACACAACACGAACACAACAGGGACACAACACGAACACAACAGGGACACAACACGGACACAACAGAGACACAACAGGGACACAACACGGACACAACAGAGACACAACAGGGACACAACATGAACACAACACGGACACAACAGGGACACAACAGAGACACAACAGGGACACAACACGGACACAACAGAGACACAACAGGGACACAACACGAACACAACAGAGACACAACAGAGACACAACACGAACACAACAGGGACACAACACGGACACAACAGAGACACAACACGAACACAACATGAACACAACAGGGACACAATACGGACACAACAGAGACACAACAGGGACACAACATGAACACAACAGGGACACAACAGAGACACAACAGGGACACAACACGAACACAACACGGACACAACAGGGACACAACAGGGACACAACACAAACACAACACGAACACAACAGGGACACAACACGGACACAACAGGGACACAACAGGGACACAACACGGACACAACAGGGACACAACAGGGACACAACAGAGACACAACACGGACACAACAGGGACACAACAGAGACACAACAGAGACACAACACGGACACAACAGGGACACAACAGGGACACAACAGAGACACAACACGGACACAACAGAGACACAACAGAGACACAACAGAGACACAACAGGGACACAACAGGGACACAACACGGACACAACAGGGACACAACAGGGACACAACAGGGACACAACAGGGACACAACACAAACACAACACGGACACAACAGGGACACAACACGGACACAACAGAGACACAACAGGGACACAACATGAACACAACAGGGACACAACAGGGACACAACACGAACACAACAGGGACACAACAGGGACACAACAGAGACACAACAGGGACACAACAGAGACACAACAGGGACACAACATGAACACAACACGGACACAACAGGGACACAACAGAGACACAACAGGGACACAACACGGACACAACAGAGACACAACACGGACACAACACGGACACAACAGAGACACAACACGAACACAACAGGGACACAACACGGACACAACAGAGACACAACAGGGACACAACACGAACACAACAGAGACACAACAGAGACAAAACATGAACACAACAGGGACACAACATGGACACAACAGAGACACAACAGGGACACAACATGAACACAACAGGTACACAACACGAACACAACAGGGACACAACACGGACACAACAGAGACACAACAGGGACACAACATGAACACAACAGGGACACAACACGGACACAACAGAGACACAACAGGGACACAACATGAACACAACAGGGACACAACATGAACACAACAGGGACACAACATGAACACAACAGGGACACAACACGGACACAACAGAGACACAACACGGACACAACAGGGACACAACAGGGACACAACACGAACACAACAGGGACACAACATGAACACAACAGGGACACAACAGGGACACAACACGGACACAACAGAGACACAACAGGGACACAACATGAACACAACAGGGACACAACAGAGACACAACAGGGACACAACACGGACACAACAGGGACACAACAGGGACACAACACGGACACAACAGAGACACAACAGGGACACAACACGGACACAACAGAGACACAACAGGGACACAACAGAGACACAACAGGGACACAACACGAACACAACAGGGACACAACAGGGACACAACACGAACACAACAGAGACACAACACGAACACAACAGAGACACAACAGGGACACAACACGAACACAACAGGGACACAACAGGGACACAACACGGACACAACAGAGACACAACAGGGACACAACACGGACACAACACGAACACAACAGAGACACAACAGGGACACAACACGAACACAACAGGGACACAACAGGGACACAACACGGACACAACAGAGACACAACAGGGACACAACAGAGACACAACACGGACACAACAGAGACACAACAGGGACACAACAGAGACACAACAGGGACACAACACGAACACAACAGGGACACAACAGGGACACAACACGGACACAACAGAGACACAACAGAGACACAACAGGGACACAACACGGACACAACACGAACACAACAGAGACACAACACGGACACAACACGAACACAACAGGGACACAACAGGGACACAACAGGGACACAACAGGGACACAACAGGGACACAACACGGACACAACAGAGACACAACAGGGACACAACAGAGACACAACAGGGACACAACAGAGACACAACAGGGACACAACAGAGACATAACGGGGACACAACAGGGACACAACAGAGACACAACACAGGTGTGAGTCATTTAGACATGAATGACACATGTAAACAAAGTGTTTATTCAGTACTTCCTGTTCATGTTAATAACACATGTGACGTGCGCAGACTGGACTGAATCTGTGTCTCCGTCTCTGTCCTCACAGGAATGCACAAGAAGTCTCTAGAGATGTCCAAAAAGTGTCCCAGCCCTCGGGAGTCTGACTCGACACAATCAGACTCGTTCTGCGACGCCTCAGAGCGTCGGTGGTGGCGGCGAGGTGAGGGAGGAGGAGGAGGAGGAGCTACTGGAGATGGAGGAAGACGAGGAGATGGAGGATGAGGTGGCCATTGACCTGTCCAGCTCCTCCAAACAGCAGCAGCAACAGGAGGAGGCCGGGGGCTCCATAAGGCCCGCCTCCTCACCACGGCGGCAGAGCGGCGGCGAATCAGACGAACGCAGCTGAAGGTCGGACCAATCAAATGTATACAGACTGAAGCTGTGGTGACCATCTGATGATGGCGGCGGGAGCACAGAGATCTGATTGGCTCTTCTTTCAGGGACCACATGAAGAGCCAATCAGAGAACAGCCATTACATCACTTGTTGCTTTGCAATTTATCATTACGTTAAGTTTTTAGGGGGAAGTTCTGAATGTGTGTTAGCATGCTAAAATATTAGCTTCAAGGTTATATTTCATCATACTGATCAAGTTTACTGGTGCCATTAAATTTAACTTTATAGTACTACTATTTATTAGCATGCTACAATATTAGCATTAAGGTAATATACAAATGTTTACTAAAATCATAAAATATAACAGCGCTATTTTGACATGCTAATAAAGGTTAGCATGCTATAATGACAACCTTTAGGTAGTATTTTGTTATACTCATAAAGTTTAGAGGTACCATAATATGTAACATGAGAGCGCTACCATTTTGACATGCTAATAAAGCTTAGCATGCTATAATATTAGCCTTTAAGTAATATACAAATGTTTACTGGTATGATAAAAATATAACAGAGCTACTATTTTAGGATGTTAATAAAGAGTTAGCATGCATGGAAATGTAGCCTAATCTTAAAGTGCTAATTTTAGTCACAAAATAAATGTTATGTATTGTGTTAAAAAAAAGTGAAACAAATTCTGTCAGTGAACTGTCTGTGCTCCCGGGATGAAACATGCTAACGTGGACGCTGCTGCCATCGCTACCACCATTGCCACTACTGTCGCCGCCACAGAGAAACCAACGTAGAGGAATGGGACTGAGAGTCTTTTCTAAAAGACGCGTGAACTGAAGGAGGGTGTAAATATCTTGTGTGTGTGTGTGTGTGTGTTTAGTATTGTACTGTGCTGAGAGTGTGTTTCATATCTGTGTTTCTCTTTTGGAAAATAAGAAGTTATTTAATGTTTTAATCCTGTTGTGTTTTATATTTTGTCTGACGAGCACTGATGAGCCTGACTCAGGTTCTATGAATGAATGTAATCTAAAAGTAATATTTGAAAAAGTTTGTTTATCATTATTATTATTATTATTATTATTATTATTATCATATGTCTGTACAGCAGCAGGTTTGGCAGGTCGGTGAATAAAAAACAAAGTATTTTTTGAATCATTGGGATTTTTTTATTTATTTTTATTTGACTCAAACACTGAATGGTTTCATTTAATTTGAATTAAGAATTAGAATTAATGAGCACTAACATTATGATAGGCCACGTGTCACAGCTTCATGTCCATAAAACACAGTTTTTAGAGAATTCCTGGAAAAAAATACAAGAGCATAATTATGAGGCTATCTAATTTTTAAATGCAATTTCATGTTTGAAAATGCACAATCTGGGCAAAAATGTTCATGAATGACAATTAACACGAAAACAGAATTATCATTCTGCCAAAAGTTTAAAGACATTTATTGTTGAACTTTTCATTTGATGATCGTCAAACAAAATATGAATCCTAAACTTGAATGAACCGATAAACTGGATTTTTAAATTTGAACCCAGTTGTCTTTTTTCAGTTATTTTAATCCAGTGAAATGTTTTAATAGTTGATCAACAAATTGGTGCAATTATACAAACAGATTTTGTATTTTTGTTTCATCATAAACTATGTGCCCACAAATTTAATTGCATTGGGTTGAATTATTTTGTTTTAATTTTGGCACCCACAGACTTCCATATTAAAAGAGTTCAACGTTAAAACATTTGTAATGTTTGAAGATATCTCTCCAAAATACTTAATTCTCCACTCATCATTACTTTGCAAAAATATTCTTGAAATTGCAAATTAAAGTGTGTCGTATGTTCAAGGATCAATACCTCCTCATATATTATACACTTTACTATATTATACCCATATTCCACATAATCTACCATGTTATAATATATTATGTTAATAAGTTGTGATTTGTTTTTCAGTTTATTCATCATTAATCACACTCCTGTCTCTTTTATAGTTTCTATTTCGTATTTCATTCCAATTTCTAGTTTTATATTCTTATTTATTTATTTTCAGTTTATAATCATCAGTCTTTGTGACATTGTTTGTGCTGCTGCACCAAGCATCAATAAAGGTTTATCATTTCTTAATAACAAACGATTCATTTGAATTAATTTAATTCAAATTGTTTTTCAGTGAAAGACAACAAACAAAATCATTATCTTGAATTCAACAACAGTCTATATATATATATATATATATATATATATATATATATATATATATATATATATATATATATAATTAGCCGTTGGAGAGGACATCTACGTCACTTCCTTTATCCGCATTTGCGGCATTAGCCGTGTGTTTGCTAAGCTAGCGGCCTGCTAAGTGCTGGAATTCTTAAACATGGCCGATTTAACCACTTTTAAAAGTGAAGTGACGCTGATCGTGAACAGTCTGGCCAAGGCGATGATGACGGTGATATTTACCGCGGCGGAGAAACTCTCTCTGAACAAACAAAACCCCGAAACCGAGGTAAGCTACCTGCTGCTAACTGTGGCTAACGGCTAACTTTACCTTAACTCTTTCGGTTCCAGGGATTTCCGGTGTAACGACAGGAGGAGTTTGAATGGTGGAGTCAAGTTAACTGAGCACATGATAGAAAAGAGATTGACTTTGTTCTAATAATCCTCAAATAATTTCACCAAACTTCATCGGAAAGGCTTCTAATTTTAGCATTTTGAGTTTGTTAGCTAAGTGAAGAACACTGTTTACCGCAGCGCAACACATTAACAATGAATTTAGACTTTGAGGCGTTAAAATAAAAGTTGAACATGGTTTATGAATCTGACACCGCGGTGACAACAACAGTAACAGCCCTGCTACAGTTCGGCATGTGTGTGAAGGTGCTCCCACAGGAGGAGGAGGAGGAGGAGGTTTCACATCCTTTAATGCAGCAGTATGAAGCAGAGCACAGGTATACAGCAACAGTACATAAAAGTGCTCAAGTGAAGTACAAGTACTTTCAGCTTGTACTTCAGAGCAAGTTACAGACAGTTAACGGGACTCGACGCTTCATCGAGCATGTGTCTGTGTGGTTCCAGGTGTCTGCTCACCTGTACAGGTTGCAGTTTATTAAAATGAGTGAGGTTTAGTTAGACATGTGCACTTGCTGATCGGTTAGTCTGCTGACATCATATTAAGTGAACAAAGATTATGATGGGTCATTAATAGTTCAGGTCAAAGTTGTCTAATCATTGTGTGGGTGTTTTCTCTCCAAAAATGTTTTATGTGATCATTAATATTATTGTGTTAATGTATAAAATAATATTGTCTGTTTGTTGGATAGAATAAGACATCTGAAGACAAATGGAGATGTCCCGTTGGACATGTATCCTGTTTTGTGACATTTTATAGATGAAATAAATGAATCTAGTGGTCAAATTAATTAATTAATAGATCCATAAATAATCAAAATAATCCACAGTGGCAGCCCCACATGAAAATGTAATAATGACAAAATCTGCTCTGTTTAATTTCACCAGCGAAGAATAAAGGGTTATTAGAGTCTGACCTGGTCTTCACACAGTCAACAGCCTCACAGGTCCACATATTTAAACAGTTTGATGATGACAACCAGCAACAGTTGCTCATCTGTGTCTGTGTCTGTTCTTTCAGGAGAAACTCAGCAGTCTGGTGGACGGTATGTGTGTCGAAGCTGTAGATAAAATCCTGAAGATGGTGGAGCTGGCTGCTGTGAAGCAGGAAGAGACTCCACGAGACCTGAAGGATCCACCAGGACACCTGCAGGATCCACCAGGACACCTGCAGGATCCACCAGGACACCTGCAAGATCCACCAGGACACCTGCAGGATCCACCAGGACACCTGAAGGATCCACCAGGACACCTGCAGGATCCACCAGGACACCTGCAGGATCCACCAGGGCACCTGCAGGATCCACCAGGGCACCTGAGGGAGTCTGCTGATGTCAGCAAATGTTTAATGAAGACGACAGAAGGTGAGCTGAGGACACAGGGAGCTGCGTTCATACAGGGGAGCTGCACCAGGACAGGGTTCTGTAGAAGTACTCGGGTGCTGCACTTAGAGCTTCAGAGGTAGAAATCTAGAGAAGGACAACACCCCCTCCTCCTGCAGCTCTCCTTCCCTGTCCTAAACCCCTCCCCCCAGACTCCCACTGGCACATGTACATTCTCCATACAGTAACCCAGTGTTTCATATTCTCTGATTTATTCATCTTGCTACCCCAGGAGGACAGTGGGCAGCAGCTCCAGAGTTGGACTTTAAGTCGGTGGCTGTAGTGGCTCAAATTCAGCCAGCTCCCAGCTCAAACCCCCCAGCATCAGGTGTGACAGCAGGCTGGTGGCCCCCAGCAGCATCAGGGCTAACCTGGTAACAGCAGCAACAGAAAGTTTGCTGATCTTGCAGGGAGTTGGGGCTGTCCGGTCCCCCCGGAGCTGGGGTTTTTGCTGCCTGGAAGGCTGAACTATCAGCATCATTTTCTCTTCGTCTCTGAAACATGTGGTCCAGAGCCTGAACACAGAGTCAGAGGGTTCAAGGTTCAGTTTACTGTCTTTCAAACATGTATAAAAACAGTAGAGTACAGGACAGCGTGCAGAATAAATAACGTTACGTCAGTCGCCGGTAGCTGAGAAGCTGCTGCACTGCTGCATGCCGCCACGTGTTGAGTTTGGGCTCCGGCTCACTGTGACCAACGTTTCTCACCATGTTCAACCAGTCGTCACATTGATCACTGATGGCGAGGCCTGTGTTTGACAGCAGGTGATGTCACAGAATGTGTTCAGTGTTTCCTGTGTGTTTCAGGTGGAGGCCGTGGTGGTGAGCGCCCCCCCACAGGACAGACCTACATCCTGGTTTATGAGGTGAGTGAGTGACTCCACAGTGACAGAGTGAAGGTCTGAATCAAGTCACCTCCTCTCACTGTTGTCTGTCCTGCAGAGCAATGCTGTCGACTCAAAGTGTCTGCTGCTGCCTCTGCAGAGCCATGCTAATGCTAACGCTGATGCTAATGGTGAGTTTTTCTGACTCCGCCCATTCAGCCAAAAACCAGTCACACATTTTAAAACGATGATTTCAAGTTTATTTGTTTGCAGGTAAAAATAAAACTGTCTCCATGGATGCACCAGGGGAAGCCTCCTCCTCCCCTCCCCCGCAGGCTGATGTCCCCGACCACGAGTACGCTCGTCCGCCCTCACTGCTGTCCAGAGTCTCTGCAGCACGCCACAGGAAACAGCGCTGCAGCAGGAAGAAGAGAGGAGAGCCGAGCAGGCTTCAGACTGCGACAGGAGAAGGTTGGTGTCAGTGTTCGCAGTGCGGGATGATGTTTCCAAACACAGAGCGACTCTCAGACCACCACAGGAAGTCCCACCCCGTGTGCTCCGTGTGTGGCGCCGTGTTAACTGGCATCGTGATGCTGCGTGAACACGTGATCCAAGAGCACGGGCTGCTGCCGCACGCCTGCGACTACTGCCCCAAAAGGTTCAACCACAAAGCTCACCGCGACCTGCACGTGAAGGCGCGGCACACCGGAGAGAAAACCTGCCACTGCGACATCTGCGGGAAGGGTTACTCCTGCATCAGCATGCTGAAGACGCACCGCCTCACCCACTTTGAGAAGACGTTCACCTGCGACGTCTGCGGCAAGAGCTTCTACCACAGCGGCCACCTGAAGCGCCACAAACTGGTGCACCAGGAAGTGCGTCCGTACCAGTGCTCCACCTGCGGAAAGGGCTTCACCCAGGCCGAAAACCTGCGCACACACCAGGCCGTCCACACCGGAGAGAGGCAGCTCTGCTCCATCTGCGGCAAGAGCTTCCGCTTCCTGAAGAACCACGTCATCAGCAAACATTCACATGAGCTGCCCTCCGACGAGCTGCCGCAAAGGGACGCCGTCATCACCTGCAACGCCTGCGGTAAGAAATTCCCCACGCCGTCGCAGTATAAGATCCACAAGCGGAGCCACACTGGGGAGAAACCATTCTCCTGTGACGTCTGTGGGAAAAGTTACCGCCTGAAGGAGCAGCTGAGGGACCACAGGTACACGCACACCGGGGAGAAACCCTACAGGTGCACCCTCTGCTCCAAAACCTTCAACCTGGCCACCAGCTTCATGAGACACCGCAGCATCCACACCGGAGAGACGCCGTACAGCTGCCTCGACTGTGGCAAACACTTCCGCCTGCTCACCTTCCTCAAGGCTCACCTGCAGACCAAAGCTCACCTGAAGCAGACACAGCAGAGGCAGACCGCCGCCTCTGACCTCTGACCTCAGGTACATATACACGTCATGGCCAAAAGTATGTGGACAGTGTTGCAGCAGTCCCTCCACATGTGACAACAAAAGGTCGTTGTTTGTCTCCTGTTGGCAGATTAACCATCAGAGGATCATTAAAAGTCATAAAGGTGATTAAATGTACAAACACAAAGGTGGGATTAACAGTGGTGTACATCCCATAATCTGACCTGTGCTCTGCACACAAACACAAACACAGTGAGAGTCACCGCTGGATGGAGAACAGCCTCGGCTGGATTACACCGAGGAGCATCAATTATCATGTGAGCGCAGCAAAGTGGGAATTATGAGCGATTAGGATTAATGTTTGTGATGGAAACACAGCAGGCAGAGACATTACTGTGGAGAGGTCAGAGGTCACTGAACAACAACACACATCTGATCACATCAGTTATTGTTTCATCTCTCAACGGTTCCAACAAGACACCAGGAAGTCAGAGTTTCATCTTCCTGTTCTCTCTCAGTGGAGGTCAGGTGTCTTTAGTCAGGGTACCGTTAGCTTAGCTTAGTTTAGCTTAGCTTAGCATAGAGACAGAGACAGCCAGCGTGGCTCAGTCCACTCCTGCCTACAACATGTTGTAACCATGGATGGACGACTGAGCGGTGTGTGTGAGCCCAGGGGCCCATTGTGTCATGACATGATGCCTCACTGACATCATTACACTCTGAGAGGAGAGACACTGTCAGGAGACACTCGTTCTGTGGTGTAATATATGACTATGATAGGTGTGTGTGTGTGTGAACGAGGCTGTTCTCAGTTGTCAGCCGTATGATGTGCAGGTTTAACATCACAGTTAAAGAAAAACAACATTAATCAGCTTCAGGTTGAAGCAGCGCTGCTTTAATCTCCTTACACAGGCTTCAGTCAGGAGACAAACAGATTTAATAAAACCAGCTGCAGCATCTCTCTGACTTATCTCTGTCTGTAATGATTTCATATCAGATCATAATGTGTGTGTTAGCACTGAAGACAGCTTGGAGAAAACAGTGAGTTAGGGACTGTTGGTTATTATTGGGTTAGGGATGGATGTATTTTGTATTTTTGATAAATACTCTCCGAACCCTTAAACCAGCAGAAACTGTAGAAACTCTTGTGATAATGATCTGATCTGTGAGGAGGAGGATTAGCATTGTGCTTCACTATTTCCCTCCACTGACGAGATATTCTGTCAAACCGTGTTTCCACTGTTATAAGACAGGGGGAGCTGTGGCACATGTGAAATAGAACATATAAAATAAAATAAAATGCCAGCGCCGTCGGAAAAGTTCATGGTTTCTGAAGCCGTGGAGACGTTGATGGACTCAGACAGTGACACTTCCTGTTTTGATCAACATTATGAATTTGATTGGACAAAGACTGAACCATCACTGAATGTGATGTATTCCACTGCTGTACCTCACACACAAAATTATTATTATATTATTATTATTATTATTATATTATCATTCATACAGTTCAAACTGACGTAAGGAAATGAGAAAAAAATGTAAATGTAAAATTGATTTTATTTTTGAAAATGACAAAAATGCAACTTTCTCATTTTTTGTCGCAAATGTTTTTTTTTTATGAACATGGTTATTTTTTTATTTTTTATCAAAAGTGTTGATAAAAAATAAATGGAATACATATTACATATTTATAGAACAAATTATTCTGTGGGTCTCTAAATATATATACATATTTAAACGTGAGATATATAAATATATAAACATATTTAAACAAGATATATAAATATATAAACATATTTAAACATGATATATAAACATTTAAACATGATATATAAATATATAAACATATTTAAACATGAGATATATAAATATATAAACATATTTAAACATGATATATAAATATATAAACATCAGATATACAATTATATAATCATAGTTAAACTTGAGATATATAAATATATAAACATATATAAACATTAGATATATAAATATATAAACATAGTTAAACATCAGATATATAAATACATAAACATAGTTAAACATGATATATAAATATATAAACATAGTTAAACATCAGATATATAAATATATAAACAGTTAAACATCAGATATATAAATATATAAACATAGTTAAACATCAGATATATAAATATATAAACATAGTTAAACATGATATATAAATATATAAACATAGTTAAACATCAGATATATAAATATATAAACATAGTTAAACATCAGATATATAAATATATAAACATAGTTAAACATGATATATAAATATATAAACATAGTTAAACATCAGATATATAAATATATAAACATAGTTAAACATGATATATAAATATATAAACATATATAAACATTAGATATATAAATATATAAACATAGTTAAACATGATATATAAATATATAAACATAGTTAAACATCAGATATATAAATATATAAACATAGTTAAACATGATATATAAATATATAAACATAGTTAAACATGATATATAAATATATAAACATAGTTAAACATCAGATATATAAATATATAAACATATTTAAACATGATATATAAATATATAAACATATAAACATCAGATATATAAATATATAAACATAGTTAAACATCAGATATATAAATATATAAACATAGTTAAACATCAGATATATAAATATATAAACATAGTTAAACATGATATATAAATATATAAACATAGTTAAACATGATATATAAATATATAAACATAGTTAAACATGATATATAAATATATAAACATATATAAACATTAGATATACAAATATATAAACATAGTTAAACATGATATATAAATATATAAACATAGTTAAACATCAGATATATAAATATATAAACATAGTTAAACATGATATATAAATATATAAACATAGTTAAACATCAGATATATAAATATATAAACATAGTTAAACATCAGATATATAAATATATAAACATAGTTAAACATGATATATAAATATATAAACATAGTTAAACATCAGATATATAAATATATAAACATAGTTAAACATCAGATATATAAATATATAAACATAGTTAAACATCAAATATATAAATATATAAACATAGTTAAACATCAGATATATAAATATATAAACATAGTTAAACATCAGAGGGGTATTCCAGAAAGGAGGTTCAACAAACTCTGAGTCTAACCCTGAACTCTGAGTTGACTTACTCTGAGATGGGAAACTCTGAGTATCCGGTTCCAGAACAGCTGATCTGAGTTAGTTCAATCAACTCTTACGCGTGTGCACAACCACTATAAAAAGCCATCATCAATGGAGCCCCGATACCACGAGTCACCATGACAACTGAAAAAAAAGGATCCAGTTATTTTACCCCGATGGAGTTGGAGGTCCGGATTCAGGCCTATGGAGAATATGACCACATATTTCGCCATAAATGTAACACCGCTGCAGCAGCGAAGGACAGAGAAACAGCATGGGAGAAAATTGCTACCTGAATCAACGCGTAAGTTTGAATGTACCATTCCATTGACTTAACATTTAATCGTAAGATCGTAGCATAGTTATGAATATAAATAGGAATAAAATCTGATTTTCATTTAGGTGCAATCCAACAGGGGAAAAACGGACTTGGAAGCAGCACCTCACTTTGATTTTGATTTTATTTTTTTTTAATTGACTTAGGCTATTAAACAAAGTAAATATTAATTCAGTGGCTACTTCAAATAGTAATTTAAACCCCTAACAAAATGTTGTTTTAACACGTCCTCTCACTTAATACCCCACTTAGTAGATTAACCCTTGATACAATGTTTACACATTTTTATTTTATCCACCTTATTTTTCACGGAAACACGGAGGCAAAACAGAACGCAGCCAGCTTCCGTTTTTTTGTGTGACACTTCTGGTCCAGCACTCTTACCACTGTGTAAATGGGAATCGCCTTGTTGTTTACCTTGCTGAGTTTAGCTATATATATATGTATATATCACATTTTTCACGTCACTATATCACCGTTTAGACTAATCTGATGTTTGTAAAGTCTATAAACACAATGACTGAACAAACATTAGTATTTTCTCTGTGTGTAATTAATAACATGGTTATTGTAGATTAGCTGGGCTAACCGTTAGCTGTTAGCCGTTAGCCGTGTCTGTAATAACTCACTAAACTCACAAAGTGGCCCGTGAAAAAAATATTTTTTCCAGCGGATGTCTTAGTTACAACATGATTGAGCTAACTGGAGTAGTTTCATGTTGTATCAGACAACGGGAGGCTTTTAACGGATGATGATCCTGATGTTAGCTTTGCTGCTAGTGTTAACGTTAGCTGTCCCTGTCAGCTGCAGCCACTGATGCTTTCTAGACATCGTGATTTCCCAAAACTGAATAAATACCACACATAGCAACACAGGACTGCTTTGCTAGCTCAATCATGTTGTAACGGCTGGATGGTTGATGCGTACATGCTGATTCAGGCGCTATCAGAGCCGATCCGCGCATCACTATGGCTTAATGATCAACTCAGTCAATTAAAACAACCCGTCCTGTGTTAGGAGTGTATGTCACTGACAGAAAGAAAGAAAAGGGAAAAAAGATAGAAAAGCAGCGTACACCTCACATATTTATTTCTCACAGTTGCGCACACGTGTGGCTGGCATGCAGAAGCACCGTCTGTGTGTCTGTGTGTCGAGGGTGTGAGCCGCAGCTTCAGCTGCTCAGGTAGAGAGGCTGTGTAGCCCGGTGTGTTTTTTCACTGATTCGGTTCTGCAGGTTCTCTGCTGGTACACTGGAGACGGGGATCAAGCAGTTTGTCTCACTCGGGATAGATTGTGCTTTTTTGGTTCATAGTTTATGATTGACGTGCGATTTATTCGCGTTTAGAGGGAATAAATTTCCGTTATAAAGGAAACGTGGGCACAGTTATCTAACGTTATACAAAATACACAGACTAACTAACTAACTAACTAACTAACTGATTGACTAACATAAACAACTGAAAAGTGAAAAAAAATTAGCTTGCACCGTTAGCTGCGGTAAGGGAAAGCATGAGGGAAAGCGTCTGACCGGAAGTCACGCACAAAAAAACGGAAGTTGATCATTATTTACTTCCGTGTTTGAAAATAAGGTGGATACGTATTGAAGTCATTTAAAATGCGACGATGTGTACACGAACACTCAATAAAATATGAATTTAAAAAAAAAAAAAACATTTGAGTTCTGCTCAGCCGACAGAAAGAAGGCAGAGGCCCGAAAAACATGTCGAGGGCCACCTCCACCACTTCTGACAGAGGTGGTGGAGGTGGCCCTCAGCCAAAACTGTGGTCGACCGGTGGCTGAAGGCATCCCCGGGGGAAGCTCATCTGAGCCTGTCACCCCCCAGGACACAAGTGCCCACATCAAATGTAAGTATACACTTGTGTCTTTTAAAAAAATAAAACTAATATATAAATATATATAGCCTACTTTCGAATAAATAAATATATACAGTACAGGCCAAAAGTTTGGACACACCTTCTCATTCAATGCGTTTTCTTTATTTTCATGACTATTTACATTGTAGATTCTCACTGAAGGCATCAAAACTATGAATGAACACATGTGGAGTTATGTACTTAACAAAAAAAGGTGAAATAACTGAAAACATGTTTTATATTCTAGTTTCTTCAAAATAGCCACCCTTTGCTCTGATTACTGCTTTGCACACTCTTGGCATTCTCTCCATGAGCTTCAAGAGGTAGTCACCTGAAATGGTTTCCACTTCACAGGTGTGCCTTATCAGGGTTAATTAGTGGAATTTCTTGCTTTATCAATGGGGTTGGGACCATCAGTTGTGTTGTGCAGAAGTCAGGTTAATACACAGCCGACAGCCCTATTGGACAACTGTTAAAATTCATATTATGGCAAGAACCAATCAGCTAACTAAAGAAAAACCAGTGGCCATCATTACTTTAAGAAATGAAGGTCAGTCAGTCCGGAAAATTGCAAAAACTTTAAATGTGTCCCCAAGTGGAGTCGCAAAAACCATCAAGCGCTACAACGAAACTGGCACACATGAGGACCGACCCAGGAAAGGAAGACCAAGAGTCACCTCTGCTTCTGAGGATAAGTTCATCCGAGTCACCAGCCTCAGAAATGGCAAGTTAACAGCAGCTCAGATCAGAGACCAGATGAATGCCACACAGAGTTCTAGCAGCAGACCCATCTCTAGAACAACTGTTAAGAGGAGACTGCGCCAATCAGGCCTTCATGGTCAAATAGCTGCTAGGAAACCACTGCTAAGGAGAGGCAACAAGCAGAAGAGATTTGTTTGGGCCAAGAAACACAAGGAATGGACATTAGACCAGTGGAAATCTGTGCTTTGGTCTGATGAGTCCAAATTTGAGATCTTTGGTTGCAACCGCCGTGTCTTTGTGAGACGCAGAAAAGGTGAACGGATGGATTCCACATGCCTGGTTCCCACTGTGAAGCATGGAGGAGGAGGTGTGATGGTGTGGGGGTGTTTTGCTGGTGACACTGTTGGGGATTTATTCAAAATTGAAGGCACACTGAACCAGCATGGCTACCACAGCATCCTGCAGCGACATGCCATCCCATCCGGTTTGCGTTTAGTTGGACCATCATTTATTTTTCAACAGGACAATGACCCCAAACACACCTCCAGGCTGTGTAAGGGCTATTTGACCAAGAAGGAGAGTGATGGAGTGCTGCGGCAGATGACCTGGCCTCCACAGTCACCGGACCTGAACCCAATCCAGATGGTTTGGGGTGAGCTGGACCGCAGAGTGAAGGCAAAGGGGCCAACAAGTGCTAAACACCTCTGGGAACTCCTTCAAGACTGTTGGAAAACCATTTCAGGTGACTACCTCTTGAAGCTCATGGAGAGAATGCCAAGAGTGTGCAAAGCAGTAATCAGAGCAAAGGGTGGCTATTTTGAAGAAACTAGAATATAAAACATGTTTTCAGTTATTTCACCTTTTTTTGTTAAGTACATAACTCCACATGTGTTCATTCATAGTTTTGATGCCTTCAGTGAGAATCTACAATGTAAATAGTCATGAAAATAAAGAAAACGCATTGAATGAGAAGGTGTGTCCAAACTTTTGGCCTGTACTGTACATAGTTTTTAAGATGGTAGGTCATATACCTGGACATTAATGCTGTGAAAGGATTTTCTATTCACATAGTCCCCTTCGCTACTGACCCCACTCTGAGGTCGCAGCAGAATGTAAATCATAATTTAAAATAATAGAATATATGATTTCTACATCAGTCACCCGCAATCCTGTGGAATTCCTCTTGATGTTTCTAACAACTTTGTGTCCGGGGAACACCACCATCATTGGTAACAGGCGTTTCAGTGCAAGGGTTACTTTCCTCACAGCTCTACACACTGTTGCCTTTCCAAAGTGCTCTGCATCCCCAAAGTTGTACAGAAAACTACAGTTTGAAAAAAAACGTAGCAGTATGCATAAAATTTGCTGTGATGTGAGTGCACGTCCGCGGTGTGTGAGGTTGGTGACGTATGGCCGGAGAATGTTATCGAGATAAATTATCCTGTTTGATGAAAAGCGGTAGCGTTCGAACAGATGTTCCTCTGGAAATGACAGGACATCTAATCTGGGTCGGAAGATTCTCTCGGGACGTAAAGCATTTCGAATCAGTTCGGCTTCGATATCAATCGGATTGGGAATGAATGGGCAATCCATGTCTAACAGCTTTCTTCATGTGGGAGGAGACAGGTAGAAACTCAGGGTTTCTTATAGTAAACCTGTCAGCCAGCAGGTTATGATCACAGTCTGTTACCATGGTGACTGACTCAGAGTTTCAGTTACCTCTCTTTCTGGAACGGATAGTTTCCCTCATCTCAGGGTTAACTTACTCTGAGTTTTCACATAACCCGCTGTCTGGAATACCCCTTGATAAACAAATATATATACATATATAAACAGATATATAAATATAGAAAAGAGGTTTGAGTTTCAGTGTGCAGTTCACCAGATGACCTACAGGGAGCAGCAGCCATCAGAGCAGCATTAATTAGGCAGGTGTTGTGACGTCATCATGATTCAGTTTAAATGTTTCTTATGATTCAATTGGAACAAGATGACGTCATGTTTCATCCCACTGAAGCTGAATTGTGTGATTGAGAGATGTTTCAGCTTCAGTCTGAAGTTTCTGTTTTTAAACTCACACTTTGATCAGCAGTCTCTTTATGACGTCACACTTTCTTCTTCTCATACATGCCTGAAAAAGATTTTTATCCCCTTAAATGATAGGTTTCAGGTAGACCCAGTAAATGAGGCTGCTCTTCAGTCAAATATTATTTTTACACATTTCTTTCAGAGCAAAATCCAAAACTCTTGAAACTGACCTAAGGGACTGTTCTGTATTTATCTATAAATGACTTATTAGATTTTTAAACTTTGATGTTCGAACGTTAAAAGTAGTTTTTCACTCTTGTCCTGCAAACCGTTTATTTTTGGACAAATTTGAAATGAGATGTAAAATAAAGTGATTTTCAGATTCAGATTCAGAATACTTTATTAATCCCTGGGGGGAAATTGTTTTTGTTCCAATGCTCCGTGCAAAGTAGAGATAGAAATACAGCATGAATGGAAACAAGAGATAAAGATGAAGATATAAATAAGATACTAAAATAGATAATGAAATAAATAAAATAAAATATTAGACATTAAAATAAAATAAAATAAAATAAAATATTAAAATTAGAAAAGTCAACTATAATTCTGTTTTTACAATTTTTGGCTGATAAATGGTTCATTTGGGGGAATTTTAAACAAAACATGACACAATTTGGAATCTATGTTTTCTTTAAAAATCTGCATTAAGATAAATAGAAAATACAACCATTTAAAGTTGAACTGCTAAAAGTAAAACTGAAAACCTGCGGGAAAACAAAAAAATTAAAAATGCAATTAAAGTCAAGTCAAGTCAACTTTATTTATAAAGCACATTTAAAAAACAGCTCACGTTGACCAAAGTGCTGAACTTATAAAAATAAAAATGAAAAAATACAGAAGAAACACAGTAACACAAAAACCAGAGCCATAGCAGCAACATACATAAATACATATATCAAGGCACAAATAAGCACAGAGTGGGAGATTAAAATATCATGTCAGGGGGATACAAATGCTTTAGAGAAGAGATATGTTTTGAGCTTAGATTTAAACGAGTCAGTGGAAGGGGCAAATCTGATAGAAGGGGGGATGCTGTTCCAGAGTCTGGGGGCTGCGACCGCAAAGGCACAGTCACCCCTGTGTTTAAAATTGGAGCGTCGTACCGCTAGGAGCCCTAGGTCAGCCGACCTGAGGGATCTGGAGGTAGCATAGGGGGTTAAAAGTTTTGTGAGGTAGGTGGGGGCCAGACCATTCAGGGATTTATAAACAAACAGAAGCAGTTTAAAATCAATTCTGAATTGAACAGGTAGCCAGTGGAGAGAGGTCAGGATGGGGGTGATGTGGTCTCTCTTACAGGTTCCTGTTAGAAGTCTGGCTGCAGCGTTTTGTACCATTTGTAAGCGGGAGAGAGATGATTGATTGATTCCGGTGTACAGTGAATTGCAGTAATCCATGGATGACTTTTTCTAGGTCCTTGAATGTGAGGAATGGCTTGAGTTTTGAAATGGTGCGGAGTTGGAAAAAAATGGTTTTAACTACTGAATTGACCTGTTTATCAAACTTGAGTGGTGAATCAAAAATGAAACCAAGGTTTTTGACGTGAGGTTTGATGAAATTGGATAGGTTGCCAAGACTGTTGGATATCAGGTTGATGTTGTCAGAGCGGCCAATTATTTTTATTAAGATTTATTAACATTTTAATTTAAAAAATATGTTTTTGTTTAGTTTGTGTTGTCATTTTTTTCTTATCTTTTCAAACTCTGTTTAAATTGTTGTTGTTCTGACATCTCTCCACTTTGTGCATGTATAGGTCCTGTTTGTGCATGTGTGTGTCTTTCGGACCTTTGTGTTAATGACACAGAGTGAAAAAAATGAATTCCCCTCAGGGGGATTAATAAAGTATATAAAATAAAAAAAAATAAAATAAAAAAAATAAATTAAAAAAAAATATATTGTTATTTTAATGTTGTTATTTTGTTATTATTTAATGTCATTATTTATTGTTATTATTTAATATTATTATTTAATGTTATTTATTGTTGTTATTTAATGTTATTGTTTAATGTTATTTATTGTTGTTATTTCATGTTGTTATTTATTGTTGTTATTTAATGTTATTGTTTAATGCCATTATTTATTGTTGTTATTTATTGTTGTTATTTAATGTTATTATTTAATGCCATAATTTATTGTTGTTATTTCATGTTATTATTTATTGTCGTTATTTATTGTTATTTAATGTTGTTATTTATTGTTGTTATTTAATGTTATTATTTAATACCATAATTTATTGTTGTTATGTATTGTTGTTATTTCATGTTATTATTTATTGTCATTATTTATTGTTATTTAATGTTGTTATTTATTGTTATTATTTAATGTTATTGTTTAATGCCATTATTTATTGTTGTTATTTCATGTTATTATTTATTGTTGTTATTTAATGTTATTGTTTAATGCCATTATTTATAGTTGTTATTTCATGTTATTATTTATTGTTGTTATTTAATGTTATTGTTTAATGCCATTATTTATAGTTGTTATTTCATGTTATTATTTATTGTTGTTATTTCATGTTATTATTTATTGTTGTTATTTCATGTTATTATTTATTGTTATTTAATGTTATTGTTTAATGCCATTATTTATTGTTGTTATTTCATGTTATTATTTTTTGTTGTTATTTAATGTTATTGTTTAATGCCATTATTTATTGTTGTTATTTAATGTTATTGTTTAATGCCATTATTTATAGTTGTTATTTCATGTTATTATTTATTGTTGTTATTTAATGTTATTGTTTAATGCCATTATTTATAGTTGTTATTTCATGTTATTATTTATTGTTGTTATTTAATGTTATTGTTTAATGCCATTATTTATTGTTGTTATTTAATGTTATTGTTTAATGCCATTATTTATAGTTGTTATTTCATGTTATTATTTATTGTTGTTATTTATTGTTATTTAATGTTGTTATTTATTGTTGTTATTTATACCAAAAACATTTCAGTAACTTGTGTTTGAAGCCAAAAGTCAATCACAGTCAAATCTGAGTTATACACTCAAAAAAATAATTTATTTGTGTTATTATTTTTATGATATCATAAAAGTGTCTCAGTCACGTGCTCAGTAGTAAGGCAGGATGACATTTATATAAGAGGTCACGTGACTGTTCGCAGAGTTTTGACATTAAAGTTGCTCCGTACCTGGTGACACCTGGAGGAGTGTGTGTGTGTGTGTCTCTCTCTCTCTCTGAGTGTGTGTGTGTCAGTCTCAGTTCTGGATGCCGAGGATCAGCATGGCGGTTCACGGCTGCAGGAGGACCGGACTCCTCAGGACCCTCCTGACCCGCAGCGGGACTCCGGGACCGGGCCACAGCAGCACGGTACCGGGACACCGCCGCTGCCTGTTCTCCGTTGCTGACCCTGCGCCGCTGCCTCCACCGGGCACCTGGAGCTCCCGGTTGTCCCGGCTCTCACACCGGGACCTGTACCGGATCTCTGTGACCGACCCGGATCAGTTCTGGGGCTCCGCCGCGGCGGACAGGCTCCGCTGGGTGGAACCGTTTCATCGGGTCCGGGACTGCGAGCTCAGCAGCGGGAGGATCAGCTGGTTCCTGGGAGGGAAGATCAACGTGTCCGGTGAGCCATGAACCATCACACAGATTATCGATCAGCTGAGCTCGATCAATAATCAATACACAGAGCTGATCACTTCCTGTGATGTGGCGGGAAATGTTTCAATAAGTCTGAAAAGTGACGACACACAACCGGTAACACAGGTGGGGGAAGTAGTCTGATTACAGTCACAGTATCTGTGCAGAGTAATCTATATGATGTTATTGATCCGTGATCGTGTTGATCAGTTTCATGACGTCATATCCTGCTGGGTGGATTCATCTGTGATCATCATTAATTGTTGATCAGAACCTGTCAGATAAATGTAGTGAAGTAAAAGTTACTGAGTTACCTCTGAGGAGGAGCAGGAGGAGGAGCAGGAGGGGGAGCAGGAGGAGGGGGGGAGCAGGAGTGGGAGGAGGAGCAGGAGGAGGGGGAGCAGGAGGAGGAGGAGGAATAGCAGGAGGGAGAGGAGGAGGGGGAGCAGGAGGAGGAGGAGGAATAGCAGGAGGGAGAGGAGGAGGGGGAGCAGGAGGAGGAGGAGAAATGATCAATAACAGGAAATACTCATTGAGCACGGTTACATGCGCACAATAATCAGATAACTGGTAATAATCAGATAACTGGTAATAATCAGGTAATGGTAATAATCAGGTAATGGGAATAATCAGGTAATGGGAATAATCAGATAACTGGTAATCAGATAACTGGTAATAATCAGGTAATGGTAATAATCAGGTAATGGGAATAATCAGATAACTGGTAATAATCAGGTAACTGGTAATAATCAGATAACTGGTAATAATCAGGTAATGGGAATAATCAGGTAATGGGAATAATCAGATAACTGGTAATAATCAGGTAATGGTAATAATCAGGTAATGGGAATAATCAGATAACTGGTAATAATCAGATAACTGGTAATAATCAGGTAATGGTAATAATCAGGTAATGGGAATAATCAGATAACTGGTAATAATCAGGTAACTGGTAATAATCAGATAACTGGTAATAATCAGGTAATGGTAATAATCAGATAACTGGTAATAATCAGATAACTGGTAATAATCAGATAACTGGTAATAATCAGGTAATGGTAATAATCAGGTAACTGGTAATAATCAGGTAATGGGAATAATCAGATAACTGGTAATAATCAGGTAATGGGAATAATCAGATAACTGGTAATAATCAGGTAATGGTAATAATCAGATAACTGGTAATAATCAGATAACTGGTAATAATCAGGTAACTGGTAATAATCAGATAACTGGTAATAATCAGATAACTGGTAATAATCAGGTAATGGTAATAATCAGGTAACTGGTAATAATCAGGTAATGGGAATAATCAGATAACTGGTAATAATCAGATAACTGGTAATAATCAGATAACTGGTAATAATCAGGTAATGGTAATAATCAGATAACTGGTAATAATCAGATAACTGGTAATAATCAGGTAACTGGTAATAATCAGATAACTGGTAATAATCAGGTAATGGGAATAATCAGATAACTGGTAATAATCAGATAACTGGTAATAATCAGATAACTGGTAATAATCAGGTAATGGTAATAATCAGGTAATGGTAATAATCAGGTAACTGGTAATAATCAGGTAATGGGAATAATCAGATAACTGGTAATAATCAGATAACTGGTAATAATCAGATAACTGGTAATAATCAGGTAATGGTAATAATCAGGTAATGGGAATAATCAGATAACTGGTAATAATCAGGTAATGGTAATAATCAGGTAATGGGAATAATCAGATAACTGGTAATAATCAGGTAATGGGAATAATCAGATAACTGGTAATAATCAGGTAATGGTAATAATCAGGTAATGGGAATAATCAGATAACTGGTAATAATCAGGTAATGGTAATAATCAGGTAATGGGAATAATCAGATAACTGGTAATAATCAGGTAATGGGAATAATCAGATAACTGGTAATAATCAGGTAATGGGAATAATCAGGTAATGGGAATAATCAGATAACTGGTAATAATCAGGTAATGGGAATAATCAGGTAATGGTAATAATCTGATTTGACGCGTTTACGTGCACTTCAATAATATGATAATCAGAAAAACCTGGTTTACATGATTCAGTCCTTCAGTTGGATTTCTCCCCAAGTTCATGACATAAAACTCAAACTTCCTGTTACAGTAGGTACTCATATCCTTGAAATACCTCAAAAAGTACGCAAGTCATATATTTGCAGAATAAAGCACTCATCATGCTGACAGCTTATATTCTTACAGTACTGTTTGTT
The DNA here is from genome assembly GCF_041903045.1 of Epinephelus lanceolatus. NCBI lineage: Eukaryota > Metazoa > Chordata > Actinopteri > Perciformes > Serranidae > Epinephelus > Epinephelus lanceolatus. The sequence goes on from NC_135750.1 coordinate 550,876, forward strand.
TTTATCATTAACAAATACATGTGAGAGCATTCTAATGTGTAGTTTATCAATGTGGAGCCAGTTTTACATACTTTGGGTAGATTCAGAGTAAAAGTACTGCAAAGTGCAATATACAAGTGTATTGTATATAAACTTGTCACACAAAGTGCATAACATATAAGTAAGATAAAATAAAAGTGACAATTTAAACACTGAGAATATAAAAATATATTATTTTATGTCAAATCTTTATCTGAAAGGAAACAAAAGCTGTCAGATTAACATAGTGGAGTAGAAAGTACAATATTTCCCTCTAAACTGTAGTGGAGTGGGAGTGTAAAACAGCAAAACCTGAAAGAAACCAGATTAAAGGGTATACATGCCCCGAGTAATCTGACTATTGGGGACAAAGCTAGGTGTGTTTATCTGATTTCTCTTCTTTCTGATTTCTTTGTCTGATAAAGCCTATCAGATCATGCTGTTTACATGACCACTTGAATAAGCAGGTAACTCCAGAAATCAGTTTATTAGTGTGCATGTAAACACGCCCGCTGAATCAAAGTTATAATCCGAGGAGTAATAGATTACAGTTATTGTGAAGTTTTAGTTTCACTTTACAAACTGGTTCAGGTGAAACCACACACACACACACTCTGGCATTAAACAGGACCAACAGGTGTGACATCAGACTGAGGATATATGTGTGTGTGTGTGTGTGTGTGTGTGTGTGCAGTGGTGTAGTGGAGGGTATATATATATATATATATATATATATATATATATATATATCTGTGTATATAGTGAGGACACAGACACAGTTTAGTGAGTGCCCCCCCCCCCCCCCCCCCCGTCTTATAGTAATCCAATAATATTCCAGTGAGCAGCAGGATGATCTGACAGGAGGATTTTCTTCTTCTCTGGTTACATAAATGATTTTGGTGAATCTGCTGTGAGACACAAACAGGATCTGTGCTGGTAAACCTGTTCAAGGATTAATGTTCAATCACAGAATAAAGGTCCAAACATACTCGGGCGGAACGTACGTGGAACGGACTCCACGGACGTCCACGCGGACTCAAAGCGGACGTCTGCAAGCCCTGTGCCCGCAAAGCTCAGATTTTACGACCATGCGGACTCCGCTCCACGCACCAGGAAACTACAACACGAAAGTGCGCTCGACTATGGAAGCCCGAATGACTGCGGACATTCCTCACGGAGTCCACTCCGCATACGTTCCGCCGGAGTATGTTCGGGCCTTAAATGAAGACGGGATCACTTTCAGCTCACCCACAGACTCACCCACAGACTCACCCACAGACTCACCCACAGATTGACCGACACACTCATCCATAGACTCACTCACAGACTCACCCGCAGATTGACCGACAGACTCACCCACAGACTCACTCACAGACTCACCCACAGATTGACCGACAGACTCACCCATAGACTCACCCACAGATTGACCGACAGACTCACCCATAGACTCACCCACAGACTGCCCACAGATTCTAGCTGCTGCTTGTAACGGTCCTGATGTCAGTGTCTCCTCCACTGGCTGCATGTGTGTGACAAAGTATGTTGTATTCAGTCACCTTCATTCATGTTTCTTATGATGTCACTCGTAACACATAGCCCTGCCTCTTTCACATGAATGCTGACTGAACTGGTTAATAACCAGCTGTGTAGTAACTGGTTATCAGACGGAAGATGTGGGTCCTGGGTACGTTGGACTAGCTTCAGGTCAGCTGTTCAGCATCAGTTACCATGGTGATTTGTCCAGAGTTAACCCTGAAGTTAATGCTAACGCCACATCCTGCTTCAAAGTCCTAACCTCTGATCTTCAGTTGTTTCACAGCAAATGTTTGACAGGAGGCAGGAACTCTGTTCTCAGTGATAAATGTGGGTGAGTTTTTTATTTCCATTTAAAGCTGGTTGAGATCATGTTTTAAAGAGTTGATGAATATCAGAAAGTTTTTAAAGAGACAGTAAACTGATATCTGTATATCGATCACACTGTGAACACTCGTCCTGTCTGTGTGTGTTTCAGTTAACTGTCTGGACGTCCACGTGGAGAAACATCCAGAGCGAGTGGCTCTGATCTGGGAGCGAGACGAGCCAGGCACCGAGGTGAAGGTCACCTACAGGTACGAACACCTGTGAACAGCTGACCTGCAGCACACACTGAGACCCGCCCTGTGTTCCTGTATCCTCCCTGTATGCAGACGATACTGTTCTTTATCTTATCACCATACTGTGCTGATGTTATCTGAGCACCATAAATGTAAAGGACAGACCTGAAGACGTATATTCAGCTGGTAAATTTTAACTCATGGATAATGAATAACTACAGTCAGGATGAAGAAAAAACAAAGTTATTGTCAAATATGACACATAACAGAACTGTGAGGTCATCACAGCTGTTTTTATCTTTAAGAAGGATTTGTATATTTATTTAACCTTTATTTAACCAGGAAGTCCCACTGAGCGACCTGTTGTGACAAATATAGTGTATAACAACAACAGCTGTTCAAACACAGCGACCTCTCAAGAGAAACACCGTCATGTCTCTGTCACCACATTCTTTATGATGTCATTAAATTCATCAGTGGATAGACGTGTTTTTATTTTAGATCTTTATGACAATTGTTTTTGGATTTAATTTAATTGGTATGTACATAATTCTAGTGTGTATCACACAAATCAAACCAAAATGTTGCACCTTTCATGCAGTGTAGCACAGTGCCCTCTGGAATGCTACATCTGAAACAGATAATTGAAACTGTAGGATTATAGTGCTATTAAATGTAATTTTGATTAAATGTTTTTACCCAAATCATTTATAAAAATAGAAAACAAAATAGGCCCCAAGGAGGAACCCTGGGGGACGCCGTGAGTTATCTCAAGAAATTCTGATTTATTTGAACCTGAGTTGTGTATATGATTGTCATGTAGCTCAGTGGTTCCCAACTGGTGTGTCACAGGATAATTCTGAATGTACCGCGAGGACAAATCTGGACCAATTGGAAACCACTGCTGTCATGACTTGTCCTTCAGAGGATGATGTCATCACCATCAGTCTCAGTGTCCTTCTGTCTGTTCAACAGGGAGCTGCTGGAGACCACCTGCCGCCTCGCCAACACCCTCAAGAGCCATGGGATCCAGAGGGGGGACAGGGTGGCCATTTACATGCCAGTGTCACCGCTGGCGGTGGCAGCCATGATGGCGTGTGCCCGTATTGGTGCGGTGCACACGGTGGTGTTTGCTGGTTTCAGCTCGGAGGCTCTGGCAGGGAGGATCCAGGATGGTGAGTCTTCTTCCACTGGGACTGGGTTTACTGGTTCTACTGGGGCAGCACCTGGTGGATGTTGAAGGAACTGCAGCTCTGAAGCTTTTTTAGCCTCCTGGTTTTGGTTTGATGACACATTTCCTGTCACCATGAGGTTTATTACCGACGTATTTCTCCATGTACTGGATGATTGTGATGACATGTGGCTCAGTGTTCATGTTCCTCTCAAAACTATAGTAACTTTAATGATCCTCTGACTCCAGCACCATCATCAGGTCAACGTGTTCATGTGTCCAACACTTTGTGACCAGATACCTGCAGAACTGATCAAAGACAATTTCGTGTTCATCCCTGCTGGAAATGCCCCGATGTCTCAATAACAAACAGATGCTTTAAGCCTCAGTATTGTTCTGGAGACGTTCTCCACTGGTTCCTCAGCTTCGTTTGATTTAAGCCCAGTTCAGACCAAAGATTCACGACGAGATGAAACTGTTTTAGAGTGTTGCTCTCTGCAACACTCTAAAACAGTGAGCTGGACTGCAGCCGGCGGATGGTGTCACCTGCAGCATTGCTCTATATAAGGTTCTGTTCAGCAACAGGTTGATTACAAGCCAAAGAACTTTATTAATAAAACACTAACAAACAAAGTTACAAAGAGCTCTACGTGGTTGGTTCTGGATTCAAATCAATGTTGATTCAAACCAATAAAATGTGACATTTTCAAGAAAAACAAAGAACAATAAAAATAAGATAAAGACAAAATACCATTACTGAGGCAGATCAAATCAAACTACTAGAATAATACAAAAATAATGAACAGTGATCTGCAGCTCGGTGTCACACCATCTCCTCCACCTGCTGATGACACAGTCAGATCAGATACTACATCACTGTAGAAATATACAGTACAGGCCAAAAGTTTGGACACACCTTCTCATTCAATGCGTTTTCTTTATTTTCATGACTATTTACATTGTAGATTCTCACTGAAGGCATCAAAACTATGAATGAACACATGTGGAGTTATGTACTTAACAAAAAAAGGTGAAATAACTGAAAACATGTTTTATATTCTAGTTTCTTCAAAATAGCCACCCTTTGCTCTGATTACTGCTTTGCACACTCTTGGCATTCTCTCCATGAGCTTCAAGAGGTAGTCACCTGAAATGGTTTTCCAACAGTCTTGAAGGAGTTCCCAGAGGTGTTTAGCACTTGTTGGCCCCTTTGCCTTCACTCTGCGGTCCAGCTCACCCCAAACCATCTGGATTGGGTTCAGGTCCGGTGACTGTGGAGGCCAGGTCATCTGCCGCAGCACTCCATCACTCTCCTTCTTGGTCAAATAGCCCTTACACAGCCTGGAGGTGTGTTTGGGGTCATTGTCCTGTTGAAAAATAAATGATGGTCCAACTAAACGCAAACCGGATGGGATGGCATGTCGCTGCAGGATGCTGTGGTAGCCATGCTGGTTCAGTGTGCCTTCAATTTTGAATAAATCCCCAACAGTGTCACCAGCAAAACACCCCCACACCATCACACCTCCTCCTCCATGCTTCACAGTGGGAACCAGGCATGTGGAATCCATCCGTTCACCTTTTCTGCGTCTCACAAAGACACGGCGGTTGGAACCAAAGATCTCAAATTTGGACTCATCAGACCAAAGCACAGATTTCCACTGGTCTAATGTCCATTCCTTGTGTTTCTTGGCCCAAACAAATCTCTTCTGCTTGTTGCCTCTCCTTAGCAGTGGTTTCCTAGCAGCTATTTGACCATGAAGGCCTGATTGGCGCAGTCTCCTCTTAACAGTTGTTCTAGAGATGGGTCTGCTGCTAGAACTCTGTGTGGCATTCATCTGGTCTCTGATCTGAGCTGCTGTTAACTTGCCATTTCTGAGGCTGGTGACTCGGATGAACTTATCCTCAGAAGCAGAGGTGACTCTTGGTCTTCCTTTCCTGGGTCGGTCCTCATGTGTGCCAGTTTGGTTGTAGCGCTTGATGGTTTTTGCGACTCCACTTGGGGACACATTTAAAGTTTTTGCAATTTTCCGGACTGACTGACCTTCATTTCTTAAAGTAATGATGGCCACTGGTTTTTCTTTAGTTAGCTGATTGGTTCTTGCCATAATATGAATTTTAACAGTTGTCCAATAGGGCTGTCGGCTGTGTATTAACCTGACTTCTGCACAACACAACTGATGGTCCCAACCCCATTGATAAAGCAAGAAATTCCACTAATTAACCCTGATAAGGCACACCTGTGAAGTGGAAACCATTTCAGGTGACTACCTCTTGAAGCTCATGGAGAGAATGCCAAGAGTGTGCAAAGCAGTAATCAGAGCAAAGGGTGGCTATTTTGAAGAAACTAGAATATAAAACATGTTTTCAGTTATTTCACCTTTTTTTGTTAAGTACATAACTCCACATGTGTTCATTCATAGTTTTGATGCCTTCAGTGAGAATCTACAATGTAAATAGTCATGAAAATAAAGAAAACGCATTGAATGAGAAGGTGTGTCCAAACTTTTGGCCTGTACTGTATGTATGAAACATACAAATGTGACGTTATCTGTTGTTTACAGAAACATACAGTGACAGTATTTTCCTCTGGGCTGATTGGAGGAGATTCTGAAGCAAACTGTAGAGCGTCACAGTTTCTATTGTCTCTGCTGCATCTCTGTTCTGAACGTCAGTTAAAGTTCTCTTTCCAGTCAAAGCAGGAGCTCCTTGACCTCAGACATAACCTCATGTTGAGAGTCAGAAGTTCATGTGAAGCTTTTTATTCTTGCGTCTGCAGCAATGTGAAGGTCGGAGCAGCTGGAGCCCAAAATACAGGATCACACCCAAGCATGATGGGAAGCACCAAACACCACGGAGACAGATACAGAGCGTTTCCACAGAGACACAAGAAGAAAGAAACTTTCCTCTGATCCAAACAGCCATTTAACATCACACCATGACCGTGTTGTGGTCACCATGTCTCTGAACATCTCATTTAACTTTGCAGCGCCCGGTAGCTCGCCAGGTCCTTGTCAGTTCTGACCTGTGGCCCTTTACTCCACGCCATCGGCTTTGTCTCCTCCTTTCAGCTTAAACTTTTCAGTCAAAGAAAGGCAGAGGCCAAAAAATAATCTTTAACTTTCAGTTTGGGCCCTTATCTTATCCTGAGGCCCCTTATCTGGTCTTGAGGCCCCTTAAATGATCCTGAGGCCCCTTTAATTCTTCCTGAGGCCCCTCACTTCTTAAAGGACCGTCATATATAAGAGTTCAGTGTATCTTTATGTTTCCTAACAGTTTGTCTCCTCATTAAAATGATGAACTTTATTAGTGCTGTCTTTGTCTGACGGAGCTGAGGTTTCACCTGAGCCACAGTGAACGCCTCGCCCCTCTGGCTGCAGCTCTCAGCAGTCTGTTGGTTTAATCAGATCTCTGGAGGTCACACTCGCTGCTCAAGGACTCAACATGTGTGTTTTGGAAACAGCCGGCGCCTTCAAACCCAAACAGAACATTTCCACGGCCGGCTGAGCAGCAGGAGCTGCAGAGCATGATGGTAGTGCAGAAACTACCTGCAGAGTCTGCGAGATAAACTTCAGCTCAGTGTTTGTTCCAGAACATTAACACCCTGACGTACGACAGGCTTCATTAAAACTGTACTGAGCAGCGCTCTCACAGTTCAGCCCTCCAATCTTTTGCAAATGCTCTGAGACCTGCCGCCATCAAGCCTCTGCTGAAGAACTGCAGTCCTGATGCCTCTGTACTTTCTGAAGCTGAGTGGAGTTGTTTCAGCCCTGAGGCTGCACTGTGTGATAAATGACATCTGTCTGAACACAGACCCAGAGTCAAAGTTCTGCTCTGACCTGGTGGACTGTCCTGATACTGGGCCGGACTCTGAACTGTCCTTAAAGGGTTCAGGTCACACCTTCGTGACAGGAAGTACTTTATCTTGATTGGTAACTAATGTCAGAGCAGATGGCCGTGACGTGGGGTCCCTCAGGGGTCGATTTTGGGACTCCTCTTGTTTAATCTGTGCCTGCTTCAATTAGTACAAATTGTACAGAATAATAACGTATTCTGCAGATGACACAGATAAATGTATCATTTTCACCTGTGGTCTCATTTATAAAACAGTGTGAAGGATCCAAACTAAAAATGTACGTACGGACAAAAGCCAAAAATGGTGTGCACCAAAAATTGTTCCACAGTTTCTACAGTCAGGCTCCACCTCAGCGTCTGTGTCGCCAGTACCCGGCTCTAAAATATTCATCAGCATGGGTCAAAGTTTCCCCCATCAAGTCTGTTTTTATAGATTACTTTGAACCAATATGAATATGAACTTATAAACAGCTTAACAACACTAAAACGCGGAAATAACTACGAGAGCAGTGCGGCTCACCTCTGTCATGGAGTACAACAGCAGCAGGGGGGATCTCAGGTGGCAGACACCTCTTTATAGGTGGGACAGAAACTGAGGGTCATTCCACATATCGAGGCCGAAGCGTGTTAGGTAGCAACTGAAACAGGTTTTGTGTAATTATACTAAATATCACAAACGTACATTTGACTTTGTTTCACATGTTACTGCTGAATAACTGACCCTGTGACATTTGGGCCACGGACAGAGTGTCAGCTCTCACCTCCAACAGTCACACAGGAACCCTTTCTGGACTCAGGTTTAAATTTCACTGCCACAACAAATGTGTACCGTCGCCTGCCTGCTACCATCTAAAGACCACAGCTAGAGTCAGAGTGAGACCTTGGAAGGTTCAGCCACGCCTTTATTTCCTGTAGATTAGAGATTACTACAGCAGTGTGTGTGTGCCACTTTATAACAAACATATTTCAGATTATTCAGAAGGCTGCTGATGAAATATGAGCACATTGGTTGACAGAGCACAGCCAGTCTCGGTCTGAAGTCGTTGAAATCTGGCGCTTGGTCAGTGACTTTAAGTGTCAGACACCCATGTAAAAAGTTGTCCTTTAACGTTGGCATGACGGCCATTATAGTTTAACAGCACCCGGCAGCATCGGGGGGGAAACGCTAATGTTGGTTTTTGTTATTAAAAACATAAAGGTGTGTAATATATAACGATACTATGAATTATCCATATCATTATCTTATTATTTCCCTCCTCTTATGTTGCTGTCTATGTTTGTTTTGCCATCATGTAAACCAACACACTCGACCCATCGACCACAATTTTTGTTTTTACTTGTTTTTCTTATTATTTTTTTTTTGTCTCTCCTCTCCCTGTTTTTTTTTTATTGTATAAATTCCTTCCTTGTTGCTTGCTTATTTATTTAGTCCCTCCCACAATAATAAATAAGGCACATAGGTACTGTCAGGGCTGTCCCCCCCCCCCCCCCCGCTCCATGGCAGCTGAGGCTCATGTCGGGGCAGTCCTGAGGATCCCTTTGGGATGGGCAGCGGGGGGGTGAAGGCAGGGTCAACTCAGCCCTCCTCTCAGTACCACACATAAAATATCTGACTGGCAGTCCCTTTAAAACCAGCACCCTCCTCATGGTGTGGGAGCAGGTTTTTCAAGGGATCAAGTCTGCATAGGGCCCGCTACCTTCGTTAAGGGTCTGGGAGCGACCCAAAGGCCGACAGATCAGTCAAGTTAAGAAACACAAACCAACTGCAAGCATAATAATAATAATAATAATAATAATATAAATATAATCTGAGCGTAATCACGTGTGTGTGTTGGCTAAACAACACACACGCCAGGCAACTAAACTATAACGGCAACTTGCTGTGTATCATGCCAAAGTTAAAGAACGTCTTTTTTTCGTTGGTTGCTCTTTTTTAACGACTTCAGAATGACACCGGTCTCTGTCAGACAGCCTCGAGTCTGAACGCTTTGAAGTCGAAGCTAAAAACATTATTTCTTACAGTGCCTGCTCCGCCGGTAACGACTATAAAGTTATCTTTGAACTCCTTTTCAAATGTTTTTAAATCATCTTTTTGTTGTTGCACCTCCTGTCTGAACTTGACCAGTTTTAAAGATAATATTTTAAACTGTAAATCATTTAGCCGTTAATTTGACCTTTAATATTATTTTTCTCTTTTATCATAAATCTGTGTCCTTTGTGATGTTTCATATTTTACTGCAGTGTAAAAGATGTTGAGTTGCTCTGGTGGATGAAATGTGCCGCACACATACAGCTGCCTGAACCGTGTGAAGAGTTGAGTTTCTGTAGCCTGGAGACAAAACTGAAGTCAGAGCTGAGAGTTTAACTGATCTGTGACCTGATGTGAACTCAGCTGCAGCGTCAGAGCAGGATCCAGCCTGTGACCTCAGGATGTTTTATTTAGGATCATCAGGGTGTGTGAGGGTATTTATGGAGACACACAGACAGACCTCAGCCACAACCTCCACTCCTCTACGTGACGTCACATTCACTCTGTTTTCATATGGTTTGAGTCATGAGAAGAGAAACACGTTAACAGGAGCGGCGATGGCGGCGGTGTGTTACAGCCCCTCAGAGGAGTTAGTTCAAGTGACTCCTGCTGTAACTGCGATCATGTTGAAGCTGCTGCAGTATGTGGGTCAGGAACTAAAGATAGACTCTGATTCCTTCAGTGGTAACTCAAGAAAACTTCCTGCTGATGACTTGGATTCAAAGACGCCTCAAAGCTCCTGAAAACATGACATCATCACGACTGAGGCTACGATCAGAGCAAACAAACAAATAACAACAACAACAACAGTATCTTTACTTATTGAAGTTTAACAGAGACAAACTGAATGGATTCATCCTCTCACTCCTGTCACTCTGAGGAGCAGGAGGAGATGGAGGAGGAGCAGAAGGAGGAGGTGGAGGAGGAGGTGGAGGAGCAGGAGGAGCTGGAGGAGATGGAGGAGGAGGAGGAGGAGGAGGAGGAGGAGGAGGTGGAGGAGCAGGAGGAGCTGGAGGAGCAGGAGGAGATGGGGGAGGAGCAGGAGGAGGAGGTGGAGGAGCAGGAGGAGCAGGAGGAGATGGGGGAGGAGCAGGAGGAGGAGGTGGAGGAGCAGGAGGAGGAGGAGGTGGAGGAGGAGGAGGAGCAGGAGGAGGTGGAGGAGCAGGAGGAGGAGCAGGAGGAGGAGGAGGAGCAGGAGGAGGTGAGGAGCAGGAGGAGGAGGAGGAGGTGGAGGAGCAGGAGGAGGTGTGACACCTGCCGAGCTGCAGACCAGTGTTCAATGTAAAATGGAAAAATGTTGTCACATGAAAAACGACTTCAATCATCAAAAATCTGTTGATCCAGTTATTGATTATTGATGATTATTGAACTGATGGTTAAACTGTTTATATTGAAACATCAGGTTGTATCTGCAGCTGTCCTCAGTCACTACCTCAGTGGATGTTTTTTGAGACCAGGTGAAACTCTACAGGTGAACTAACAGAGTGACCTCAGCCTGGTGATGTGTGTGTGTGTCTGTGTGTGTGTGTGTGTCTCCTCAGGTTTTGTATTTCCACTGGAAACATATTTTCCAGCAGTATGAGAAACCAGTGGAGATCATGTCAGGTGGTCCCAGTAGGACTCTGATGTAATGACAGTAAACAGGTGCTGTAACCCATCACACCTGTACCTGTGTTGTGTTCACAGCCCGCTGTAAAGCTGTGGTCACCTGTAACCAAGGTGTGAGGGGCGGACGACTCATCAACCTCAAGTCCACAGTAGACACAGCAGTGAAGACCTGTCCCACTGTCCAACACGTGTTCGTCTCTCAGAGGACAGACAACCCTGCTGTGATGGGACACCTGGACGTCCCCCTGGAGCAGGTGAGACATCTCGCCTGTCCTACAGTATCAGTTGTACCATCGGTATCGCAGGTACTGCAGTTACCTGTTGTACCTTACAGGTGATGTCCTCTCAGTCCCCCGTCTGTCCCCCGGAGCCGATGGACAGTGAAGATCTTTTGTTTCTTCTCTACACATCAGGAAGTACGGGGAAGCCTAAAGGTGTCATTCACACACAGGCCGGATACCTGCTGTACACCTCGCTGACACACCAGGTACACACACCTGATACCTGCTGTACACCTCGCTGACACACCAGGTACACACACCTGATACCTGCTGTACACCTCACAGACACACCAGGTACACACACCTGATACCTGCTGTACACCTCGCTGACACACCAGGTACACACACCTGATACCTGCTGTACACCTCACAGACACACCAGGTACACACACACCTGATACCTGCTGTACACCTCACTGACACACCAGGTACACACACCTGATACCTGCTGTACACCTCGCTGACACACCAGGTACACACACACCTGATACCTGCTGTACACCTCACTGACACACCAGGTACACACACCTGATACCTGCTGTACACCTCACTGACACACCAGGTACACACACCTGATACCTGCTGTACACCTCGCTGACACACCAGGTACACACACACCTGATACTTGCTGTACACCTCGCTGACACACCAGGTAGACACACCTGATACCTGCTGTACACCTCGCTGACACACCAGGTACACACACCTGATACCTGCTGTACACCTCACTGACACACCAGGTACACACACCTGATACCTGCTGTACACCTCACAGACACACCAGGTACACACACACCTGATACCTGCTGTACACCTCGCTGACACACCAGGTACACACACCTGATACCTGCTGTACACCTCGCTGACACACCAGGTACACACACCTGATACCTGCTGTACACCTCACTGACACACCAGGTACACACACACCTGATACTTGCTGTACACCTCGCTGACACACCAGGTAGACACACCTGATACCTGCTGTACACCTCGCTGACACACCAGGTACACACACCTGATACCTGCTGTACACCTCACAGACACACCAGGTACACACACACCTGATACCTGCTGTACACCTCGCTGACACACCAGGTACACACACCTGATACCTGCTGTACACCTCACTGACACACCAGGTACACACACCTGATACCTGCTGTACACCTCGCTGACACACCAGGTACACACACCTGATACCTGCTGTACACCTCACAGACACACCAGGTACACACACCTGATACCTGCTGTACACCTCACAGACACACCAGGTACACACACCTGATACCTGCTGTACACCTCACTGACACACCAGGTACACACACCTGATACCTGCTGTACACCTCACTGACACACCAGGTACACACACCTGATACCTGCTGTACACCTCGCTGACACACCAGGTACACACACACCTGATACCTGCTGTACACCTCACAGACACACCAGGTACACACACCTGATACCTGCTGTACACCTCGCTGACACACCAGGTACACACACCTGATACCTGCTGTACACCTCACAGACACACCAGGTACACACACACCTGATACCTGCTGTACACCTCACAGACACACCAGGTACACACACACCTGATACCTGCTGTACACTTCACTGACACACCAGGTACACACACACCTGATACCTGCTGTACACCTCACTGACACACCAGGTACACACACCTGATACCTGCTGTACACCTCACTGACACACCAGGTACACACACCTGATACCTGCTGTACACCTCACTGACACACCAGGTACACACACCTGATACCTGCTGTACACCTCGCTGACACACCAGGTACACACACACCTGATACTTGCTGTACACCTCGCTGACACACCAGGTAGACACACCTGATACCTGCTGTACACCTCGCTGACACACCAGGTACACACACCTGATACCTGCTGTACACCTCACAGACACACCAGGTACACACACACCTGATACCTGCTGTACACCTCGCTGACACACCAGGTACACACACCTGATACCTGCTGTACACCTCACTGACACACCAGGTAGACACACCTGATACCTGCTGTACACCTCGCTGACACACCAGGTACACACACCTGATACCTGCTGTACACCTCACAGACACACCAGGTACACACACACCTGATACCTGCTGTACACCTCGCTGACACACCAGGTACACACACCTGATACCTGCTGTACACCTCACTGACACACCAGGTACACACACCTGATACCTGCTGTACACCTCACTGACACACCAGGTACACACACCTGATACCTGCTGTACACCTCACAGACACACCAGGTACACACACACCTGATACCTGCTGTACACCTCGCTGACACACCAGGTACACACACACCTGATACCTGCTGTACACCTCGCTGACACACCAGGTACACACACCTGATACCTGCTGTACACCTCACAGACACACCAGGTACACACACACCTGATACCTGCTGTACACCTCGCTGACACACCAGGTACACACACCTGATACCTGCTGTACACCTCGCTGACACACCAGGTACACACACCTGATACTTGCTGTACACACAGCTGTTGCGTCCGTCCTCAGCTGCATCCTGATCTGCGTCCTGAGCTGCATCCGTCCTGAGCTGCGTCCTGAGCTGCATCCGTCCTGAGCTGCGTCCTGAGCTGCATCCATCCTGAGCTGCGTCCTGAGCTGCATCCATCCTGAGCTGCGTCCTGAGCTGCATCCGTCCTGATCTGCGTCCTGAGCTGCATCCGTCCTGATCTGCGTCTTGAGCTGCATCCGTCCTGAGCTGCGTCCTGAGCTGCATCCATCCTGAGCTGCGTCCTGAACTGCGTCCTCAGCTGCATCCTGAGCTGCGTTCTCAGCTGCATCCTGAGCTGCGTCCTCAGCTGCATCCTGAGCTGCATCCGTCCTGAGCTGCATCCGTCCTGAGCTGTGTCCTGAACTGCGTCCTCAGCTGCATCCTGAGCTGCGTCCTGAACTGCGTCCTCAGCTGCATCCTGAGCTGCGTTCTCAGCTGCATCCTGAGCTGCGTCCTCAGCTGCATCCTGAGCTGCATCCGTCCTGAGCTGCGTCCGTCCTGAGCTGTGTCCTGAGCTGCGTCCTCAGCTGCGTCCTCAGCTGTGTCCTGAGCTGCGTCCTGAGCTGTGTCCTGAGCTGCGTCCGTCCTGAGCTGCGTCCGTCCTGAGCTGTGTCCTGAGCTGCGTCCGTCCTGAGCTGCGTCCTGAGCTGCATCCATCCTGAGCTGCGTCCTGAACTGCGTCCTCAGCTGCATCCTGAGCTGCGTCCTGAACTGCGTCCTCAGCTGCATCCTGAGCTGCGTTCTCAGCTGCATCCTGAGCTGCGTCCTCAGCTGCATCCTGAGCTGCATCCGTCCTGAGCTGCATCCGTCCTGAGCTGTGTCCTGAACTGCGTCCTCAGCTGCATCCTGAGCTGCGTCCTGAACTGCGTCCTCAGCTGCATCCTGAGCTGCGTTCTCAGCTGCATCCTGAGCTGCGTCCTCAGCTGCATCCTGAGCTGCATCCGTCCTGAGCTGCGTCCGTCCTGAGCTGTGTCCTGAGCTGCGTCCTGAACTGCGTCCGTCCTGAGCTGCGTCCTCAGCTGTGTCCGTCCTGAGCTGCGTCCTGAGCTGCCTCCATCCTGAGCTGCGTCCTGAGCTGCGTCCTGAGCTGCGTCCTGAGCTGCCTCCATCCTGAGCTGCGTCCTGAGCTGCCTCCATCCCGAGCTGCATCCTGAGCTGCATCCTGAGCTGCCTCCATCCTGAGCTGCGTCCTGAGCTGCCTCCATCCTGAGCTGCATCCTGAGCTGCATCCTGAGCTGCCTCCATCCTGAGCTGCGTCCTGAGCTGCCTCCATCCTGAGCTGCATCCTGAGCTGCATCCTGAGCTGCCTCCATCCTGAGCTGCGTCCTGAGCTGCGTCCTGAACTGCGTCCTGAGCTGCTGCTGCTGCTGCTGCTGCTGCTGCTGCTGCTGCGTCCGTCCTGAGCTGCGTCCTGAGCTGCATCCTGAGCTGTGTCCTGAGCTGCGTCCTCAGCTGTGTCCGTCCTGAGCTGCGTCTTGAGCTGTGTCCTGAGCTGCGTCCTCAGCTGCGTCCTGAGCTGCGTCCTCAGCTGTGTCCTGAGCTGCGTCCTCAGCTGCGTCCTGAGCTGTGTCCTGAGCTGCGTCCTCAGCTGTGTCCTGAGCTGCGTCCTCAGCTGCGTCCTGAGCTGCATCCTGAGCTGTGTCCTGAGCTGCGTCTTTGGCTGTGTCCATCCTGAGCTGCGTCCATCCTGAGCTGCGTCCGTCCTGAGCTGCGTCCGTCCTGAGCTGAGTCCGTCCTGAGCTGCTGTGTCCGTTCTGAGCTGTTGCATCCGTCCTGAGCTGCGTCCGTCCTGAGCTGCATCCGTCCTGAGCTGCTGCGTCCGTCCTGAGCTGCATCCTGAGGTGCCTCCATCCTGAGCTGTGTCCTGAGCTGCGTCCTGAACTGCGTCCGTTCTGAGCTGCTGCGTCCGTCCTGAGCTACGTCCTGAGCTGCATCCTGAGCTGCCTCCATCCTGAGCTGTGTCCTGAGCTGCGTCCTGAACTGCGTCCGTCCTGAGCTGCGTCCTCAGCTGTGTCCGTCCTGAGCTGCGTCCTGAGCTGCCTCCATCCTGAGCTGCGTCCGTCCTGAGCTGCGTCCTGAGCTGCGTCCTGAGCTGCCTCCATCCTGAGCTGTGTCCTGAGCTGCGTCCTGAGCTGTGTCCTCAGCTGCGTCCTGAGCTGCGTCCTCAGCTGCGTCCTGAGCTGCATCCTCTGCTGTGTCCTGAGCTGCGTCCGTCCTCTGGCAGCAGATTGTTTGTGATTGGAGTTTTAATGAGGAAGTGGAGACAAAGGCAAGCCGTTACACAACAGGCCAAACACAAACGCTGCTGTTTGTCCTCAGAGCAAGGAAGACGAGTATGAAGAGGAGGACACAGCCCGGTGGCCTGTGAGAGCTTTAAATTAGCAGAAACATCTGCTCTGCGTGTTGACGTCATGTTTATGATGATAATTGAGTCAAATCATAAACCATAATACCCCCCCCCCCCCCCCCCCCCCATCAGGGCCAAATATTTATCAGTGCTAATTTCTAAAGCAGCTTAGCGGCAGCGTTGGCGGCGGCAGCTCAGGGTTCAGGACAGTTTTTGGCTTTGCTGCCTGTTTGGATGAAACAACAGAACAAAAGCTGCTTTATCAGAAGAACTGGTTGGACGCCAAGACGACACACACTGACACACAGTTGGGGGGGTTGGCGTTGCTCGGTGCCCCACGTTGGCTCTGCAGCCATTTTAGTTTCTGATGAAAACAGCTTTGTTTCCACTGAGCAGCTACAAACACTGACTGAGCAGGAGGTCATGGAGGACCCATCAGACGGTTCCTCTGATGGTCTCTGCTTACTCTGCTGAGTTTCCTATAAAACGGCGTGCAGACTCGTCAGCTGGTCTCTGTCATCGCATGTTCATAAACCTCTGAGCAGATCTGAACATAAGAACCTTCATCACATACATGAACGCTGCAGGAAACTCTGATCTGGTCATAGGCACGTGTAAATGTTCATGAGCGCCAAACAATCATAAGCTGACAGCACGCTAATGCTAGTCAGTAATTAGCATACAGCCCTGCCCACAAATATCCAGAGACGCCATATATGGAGGTGATGATGACTGTGGACAGGTGCGTCCTGATGAAGCAGATACAAACAGACGAGCAGGAGAATCAATGTGAAGCAGCTGCAGAACATTTCAAACCTTCTGAAACTGAATTTTGTGTCTCAGGACCTGTCTGCTCACACACACTGGGGGCTTCTGGGAAATGTAGTTGTATCATTGTAGCAGAGTGTTAACCCTTTGTGTTATGTTTCCTCAGTACGTGTTTGACTATCAAGACGGCGACGTGTTCGGCTGCGTGGCGGACGTCGGCTGGATCACGGGACACAGCTACGTGGTGTACGGCCCGCTGTGTAACGGCGCCACCACCGTCCTGTTTGAGAGCACACCTGTTTACCCAGACCCAGGTAAGACTCACAGACCATATTTATATATATATATGAATATATTAAGATTCCAAGATTCAATACTTTATTGCCATACAACTTGCACAAGTCGTTAGGGAATTGCTGCAGTGTGCTCTACATGGCAGGACAACCACAAGACAAAATAACAAACCAGAAAACAAATAAAAACAGGACACAGGACACAAGACATTCTTCATGGCTGACACACGGTCACAACTGTCATGAGAACAGGTCATACCTCACACGCCTTGACATGTTTTGAACCTGGATGCTAGTCCAGGAGGCTAAAGGCTAAATACATGTCTATCTATCTATCTATCTAGATAGATATATATAGATATAGATCAAGATAGATATAGATATATTTATCTAGATATATAGATAGATAGATAGACAGGTGTACAGGTGCACAGGTGCACAGGTGTACAGGTGCACAGGTGCACAGGTGTATAGGTGTACAGGTGCACAGGTGTACAGGTGCACAGGTGTACAGGTGTATAGGTGTACAGGTGCACAGGTGTACAGGTGCACAGGTGTACAGGTGCACAGGTGTACAGGTGTATAGGTGTACAGGTGCACAGGTGTACAGGTGCACAGGTGTACAGGTGCACAGGTGTACAGGTGCACAGGTGCACAGGTGTATAGGTGTACAGGTGCACAGGTGTACAGGTGCACAGGTGTACAGGTGCACAGGTGCACAGGTGCACTAATGCACAGGAGTTGTAGTTTTATGGCGTGCGTCCAGCCTCTTGTTACTCATTAATGTTGGTTTATGACCTTGAGCTGCGGAGCGGAGTCTCGTTATCTCACCTCTGCTGGTTTATTGTCGGGTTTCCACTCGGCTCCTGAGAGGAAGTGACCTCTGGTTGATGTGACCTTTGACCTTTGTTTGTTGAGTTTTATTCAGACATTCAGGCTGTGATGTTAGAAATAAGGAAAATGACACCTTGATTATGATGATGATGATGGTGATGATGATGATGGTGATGATGATGATGGTTGTGATGATGGTGATGGTGGTGATGATGATGATGATGATGATGGTGGTGATGATGATGATGGTGATGATGATGATGGTTGTGATGATGGTGATGGTGGTGATGATGATGATGGTGGTGATGATGATGATGATGATGATGATGATGATGGTGGTGATGATGATGATGGTGATGATGATGATGATGGTGATTATGATGATGGTGGTGATGATGATGATGATGGTGGTGATGGTGATGATGGTGATGATGATGATGGTGATGATGATGATGGTGGTGATGATGAAGGTGGTGGTGATGATGGTGATGATGATGTTGATGGTGATGGTGGTGATGAAGATGGTGGTGATGATGATGATGATGATGATGTTGATGGTGATGATGGTGATGATGATGGTGGTGATGATGATGATGGTGGTGATGATGGTGATGATGATGATGATGATGATGGTGATGATGATGTTGGTGATGATGATGATGGTGGTGATGATGATGGTGGTGGTGATGATGGTAATGATGATGATGGTGAAGATGATGGTGGTGATGATGATGATGGTGGTGATGATGGTAATGATGATGATGATGGTGATGATGATGGTGGTGATGATGATGATGATGGTTGTGATGATGGTGATGGTGGTGATGGTGATGATGATGATGATGGTGGTGATGATGATGATGGTGATGATGATGATGGTTGTGATGATGGTGATGGTGGTGATGATGATGATGGTGGTGATGATGATGATGATGATGATGGTGGTGATGATGATGATGGTGATGATGATGATGATGGTGATTATGATGATGGTGGTGATGATGATGATGATGGTGGTGATGGTGATGATGATGATGATGGTGGTGATGGTGATGATGATGATGGTGGTGGTGATGATGAAGGTGGTGGTGATGATGATGATGATGGTGATGATGATGATGGTAATTATGATGATGGTGGTGATGATGATGATGATGATGGTGGTGATGGTGATGATGGTGATGATGATGATGGTGATGATGATGATGATGGTGGTGATGATGAAGGTGGTGGTGATGATGGTGATGATGATGTTGATGGTGATGGTGGTGATGAAGATGGTGGTGATGATGATGATGATGATGGTGGTGATGATGATGATGATGATGATGATGATGATGATGTTGATGGTGATGATGGTGATGATGATGATGATGATGATGATGATGGTGATGATGATGTTGGTGATGATGATGATGGTGGTGATGATGATGGTGATGATGATGATGGTGATGATGATGATGGTGGTGATGATGGTGGTGATGATGATGATGGTGGTGATGATGGTGGTGATGATGATGATGGTGATGATGATGGTGGTGATGATGATGGTGATGATGATGATGGTGAAGATGATGGTGGTGATGATGATGATGGTGGTGATGATGGTGATGATGATGATGATGATGATGGTGATGATGATGTTGGTGATGATGATGATGGTGGTGATGATGATGGTGATGATGATGATGGTGAAGATGATGGTGGTGATGATGATGATGGTGGTGATGATGGTAATGATGATGATGATGGTGATGATGATGGTGGTGATGATGATGATGGTAATGATGATGGTGATGATGATGGTGATGATGATGATGATGATGGTGATGATGGTGATGATGATGATGATGATGGTGGTGATGATGGTGATGATGATGATGATGTTGATGGTGATGATGATGGTGATGATGATGATGGTGGTGATGATGTTGATGGTAATGATGATGTTGATGGTGATGATGATGGTGATGATGATGATGGTGGTGATGATGGTGATGATGATGATGATGGTGGTGATGATGATGATGATGATGATGATGATGATGGTGATGATGATGATGATGGTGGTGATGGTGATGATGATGATGATGATGGTGGTGATGATGATGATGATGATGGTGATGATGATGATGATGATGATGATGATGATGGTGGTGATGATGTTGATGGTAATGATGATGTTGATGGTGATGATGATGGTGATGATGATGATGGTGGTGATGATGGTGATGATGATGATGATGGTGGTGATGATGATGATGATGATGGTGGTGATGATGATGATGATGATGGTGATGATGATGATGATGATGATGATGATGGTGGTGATGATGGTGATGATGATGATGATGGTGGTGATGATGATGATGATGATGATGATGATGATGATGGTGATGATGATGATGATGGTGGTGATGGTGATGATCATGATGATGATGGTGATGATGATGGTGATGATGATGATGATGATGATGATGGTGATGATGATGGTGGTGATGATGATGATGATGATGATGATGGTGGTGATGATGTTGATGGTAATGATGATGTTGATGGTGATGATGATGGTGATGATGATGATGGTGGTGATGATGGTGATGATGATGATGATGGTGGTGATGATGTTGATGGTGATGATGATGGTGATGATGTTGATGATGATGATGATGGTGGTGATGATGATGATGGTGATGATGATGATGGTGGTGATGATGGTTATAGTGGACCACCATATGAGACACCTTTATTGTTCACATGACACCCTGGTTCACATGACACTTTGGTTCACATGATAACTTGGTTCATGTGACACCTTTTTTCACATGACACTTTGGTTCACATGACACTTTGGTTCGTATGTCACCTCGGTTCACCTGACACTTTGGTTCATATGACACTTTGGTTCATATGACATCTCGGTTCACCTGACACTTTGGTTCACATGACACTTTGGTTCACATGACACTTTGGTTCACATGACATCTTGGTTCACATGACACCTTGGTTCACATGATAACTTGGTTCACATGACACTTTTGTTCACATGACACCTTGGTTCATATGACACCTTGGTTCACATGACAACTTGGTTCACATGACACCTTGGTTCGTATGACACCTTGGTTCCTATGACACTTTGGTTCGTATGACACCTTGATTCACATGACACCTTGATTCACATGACACCTTGGTTCGTGTGACACTTTGGTTCACATGACACCTTGGTTCGTGTGACACTTTAGTTCACCTGACACCTTGGTTCGTGTGACACTTTAGTTCACCTGACACCTTGGTTCGTGTGACACTTTGGTTCACATGACAACTTGATTCACATGACACCTTGGTTTACATGACAACTTGGTTTACATGACAACTTGGTTCACATGACACTTGGTTCACATGACACCTTGGTTCACATGACACTTTGGTTCACATGACAACTTGGTTCACATGATACCTTGGTTTACATGACAACTTGGTTCATATGACACCTTGACTCACATGACACCTTGGTTCACATGACACCTTGGTTCACATGACACTTTGGTTCACATGACACCTTGGTTCATATGAAACTCACAGATGTGACGTGTCTGTGGAAACGTACGGTGTTATATGTCCTGAGCTGATGGTTTCTGACCAAAGAACTGAAGACATTCATCATCTTCATCATCATCATCATCCTCAGCTGGACTCTGATCATCAGACGTGATCATTGGAAACATTTGACCTTTTCTGCTGCAGCTGTCTGAACTGTTTTTTTTATCAGATCTAAATCTTTATCAACCGTGTGTGTGTGTGTGTGTGTGTGTGTGTGTGTGTGTGTCCTTCAGGCAGGTACTGGGAGACGGTTCAGCGTCTGAGGATCACTCAGTTTTATGGCGCTCCGACAGCGCTGCGTCTGTTGCTGAAGTACGATGACAGCTGGGTGAAGAAGTACGACCGCTCGTCTCTGAGGACGCTCGGATCAGGTGACACACGTTCGAACCCGGGCTCTGATTTATAAACACTGCGTATGCACAGAATGAGGCCTGACAGAGGCGTACGCCACTTGACACGCTTTACAAGTTGTGATCTATAAACACAGGCTTGATGCTGACAGACATTTTGGAGACACAGACGGTGAGGCGGAGCCTGACTGGAGGAACTGTCCAATGTTTTTTGGCTTTTTTCCGTATGTACATTTTCAGTGTGGCTCCTACGCACTGTTTCATTAATGTGACCTCAGATGTTCAGATACTTTACTGCAGTATCAGTGCTGATGACAACAAATACTCAACAAGAAAAAAAATTGTTGAGTGAACATGAAACATGATGTCAGGCTCACAAGGTGGAGGTTTTGTGTTGAGTGAACATGAAACATGATGTCAGGCTCACAAGGTGGAGGTTTTGTGTTGAGTGAACATGAAACATGATGTCAGGCTCACAGGGTGGAGGTTTTGTGTTGAGTGAACATGAAACATGGTGTCAGGCTCACAGGGAGGAGGTTTTGTGTTGAGTGAACATGAAACATGATGTCAGGCTCACAGGGAGGAGGTTTTGTGTTGAGTGAACATGAAACATGATGTCAGGCTCACAGGGTGGAGGTTTTGTGTTGAGTGAACAAGTGAACATGAAACATGGTGTCAGGCTCACAGGGTGGAGGTTTTGTGTTGAATGAACAAGTGAACATGAAACATGATGTCAGGCTCACAGGGTGGAGGTTTTGTGTTGAATGAACATGAAACATGATGTCAGGCTCACAGGGAGGAGGTTTTGTGTTGAGTGAACATGAAACATGATGTCAGGCTCACAGGGTGGAGGTTTTGTGTTGAGTGAACATGAAACATGGTGTCAGGCTCACAGGGTGGAGGTTTTGTGTTGAGTGAACATGAAACATGATGTCAGGCTCACAGGGAGGAGGTTTTGTGTTGAGTGAACATGAAACATGATGTCAGGCTCACAGGGTGGAGGTTTTGTGTTGAGTGAACATGAAACATGATGTCAGGCTCACAGGGTGGAGGTTTTGTGTTGAGTGAACAAGTGAACATGAAACATGGTGTCAGGCTCACAGGGTGGAGGTTTTGTGTTGAATGAACAAGTGAACATGAAACATGATGTCAGGCTCACAGGGAGGAGGTTTTGTGTTGAGTGAACATGAAACATGATGTCAGGCTCACAGGGTGGAGGTTTTGTGTTGAGTGAACAAGTGAACATGAAACATGGTGTCAGGCTCACAAGGTGGAGGTTTTGTGTTGAATGAACAAGTGAACATGAAACATGGTGTCAGGCTCACAGGGAGGAGGTTTTGTGTTGAGTGAACATGAAACATGATGTCAGGCTCACAGGGTGGAGGTTTTGTGTTGAGTGAACAAGTGAACATGAAACATGATGTCAGGCTCACAGGGTGGAGGTTTTGTGTTGAATGAACAAGTGAACATGAAACATGGTGTCAGGCTCACAAGGTGGAGGTTTTGTGTTGAGTGAACATGAAACATGATGTCAGGCTCACAGGGTGGAGGTTTTGTGTTGAGTGAACATGAAACATGGTGTCAGGCTCACAGGGTGGAGGTTTTGTGTTGAGTGAACAAGTGAACATGAAACATGGTGTCAGGCTCACAGGGTGGAGGTTTTGTGTTGAGTGAACATGAAACATGATGTCAGGCTCACAGGGTGGAGGTTTTGTGTTGAGTGAACAAGTGAACATGAAACATGGTGTCAGGCTCACAGGGTGGAGGTTTTGTGTTGAGTGAACATGAAACATGATGTCAGGCTCACAGGGTGGAGGTTTTGTGTTGAGTGAACAAGTGAACATGAAACATGGTGTCAGGCTCACAGGGTGGAGGTTTTGTGTTGAGTGAACATGAAACATGATGTCAGGCTCACAGGGTGGAGGTTTTGTGTTGAGTGAACAAGTGAACATGAAACATGGTGTCAGGCTCACAGGATGGAGGTTTTGTGTTGAGTGAACATGAAACATGATGTCAGGCTCACAGGGTGGAGGTTTTGTGTTGAGTGAACATGAAACATGATGTCAGGCTCACAGGGTGGAGGTTTTGTGTTGAGTGAACATGAAACATGATGTCAGGCTCACAGGGTGGAGGTTTTGTGTTGAATGAACAAGTGAACATGAAACATGGTGTCAGGCTCACAGGGAGGAGGTTTTGTGTTGAGTGAACATGAAACATGATGTCAGGCTCACAGGGTGGAGGTTTTGTGTTGAGTGAACATGAAACATGGTGTCAGGCTCACAGGGTGGAGGTTTTGTGTTGAGTGAACATGAAACATGATGTCAGGCTCACAAGGTGGAGGTTTTGTGTTGAGTGAACATGAAACATGGTGTCAGGCTCACAGGGTGGAGGTTTTGTGTTGAGTGAACATGAAACATGATGTCAGGCTCACAGGGTGGAGGTTTTGTGTTGAGTGAACATGAAACATGATGTCAGGCTCACAGGGTGGAGGTTTTGTGTTGAGTGAACAAGTGAACATGAAACATGGTGTCAGGCTCACAGGGTGGAGGTTTTGTGTTGAGTGAACATGAAACATGATGTCAGGCTCACAGGGTGGAGGTTTTGTGTTGAGTGAACAAGTGAACATGAAACATGGTGTCAGGCTCACAGGGTGGAGGTTTTGTGTTGAGTGAACATGAAACATGATGTCAGGCTCACAGGGTGGAGGTTTTGTGTTGAGTGAACAAGTGAACATGAAACATGGTGTCAGGCTCACAGGATGGAGGTTTTGTGTTGAGTGAACATGAAACATGATGTCAGGCTCACAGGGTGGAGGTTTTGTGTTGAGTGAACATGAAACATGATGTCAGGCTCACAGGGTGGAGGTTTTGTGTTGAATGAACAAGTGAACATGAAACATGGTGTCAGGCTCACAGGGTGGAGGTTTTGTGTTGAGTGAACATGAAACATGATGTCAGGCTCACAGGGTGGAGGTTTTGTGTTGAGTGAACATGAAACATGGTGTCAGGCTCACAGGGTGGAGGTTTTGTGTTGAGTGAACAAGTGAACATGAAACATGATGTCAGGCTCACAGGGTGGAGGTTTTGTGTTGAGTGAACATGAAACATGGTGTCAGGCTCACAGGGTGGAGGTTTTGTGTTGAGTGAACATGAAACATGGTGTCAGGCTCACAGGGTGGAGGTTTTGTGTTGAGTGAACATGAAACATGATGTCAGGCTCACAGGGTGGAGGTTTTGTGTTGAGTGAACATGAAACATGGTGTCAGGCTCACAGGGTGGAGGTTTTGTGTTGAGTGAACATGAAACATGATGTCAGGCTCACAGGGAGGAGGTTTTGTGTTGAGTGAACAAGTGAACATGAAACATGGTGTCAGGCTCACAGGGTGGAGGTTTTGTGTTGAGTGAACATGAAACATGATGTCAGGCTCACAGGGTGGAGGTTTTGTGTTGAGTGAACATGAAACATGATGTCAGGCTCACAGGGTGGAGGTTTTGTGTTGAGTGAACAAGTGAACATGAAACATGGTGTCAGGCTCACAGGGTGGAGGTTTTGTGTTGAGTGAACATGAAACATGATGTCAGGCTCACAGGGTGGAGGTTTTGTGTTGAGTGAACATGAAACATGGTGTCAGGCTCACAGGGTGGAGGTTTTGTGTTGAGTGAACATGAAACATGATGTCAGGCTCACAGGGTGGAGGTTTTGTGTTGAGTGAACATGAAACATGGTGTCAGGCTCACAGGGTGGAGGTTTTGTGTTGAGTGAACAAGTGAACATGAAACATGATGTCAGGCTCACAGGGTGGAGGTTTTGTGTTGAGTGAACAAGTGAACATGAAACATGATGTCAGGCTCACAGGGAGGAGGTTTTGTGTTGAGTGAACATGAAACATGATGTCAGGCTCACAGGGAGGAGGTTTTGTGTTGAATGAACAAGTGAACATGAAACATGATGTCAGGCTCACAGGGTGGAGGTTTTGTGTTGAGTGAACATGAAACATGATGTCAGGCTCACAGGGTGGAGGTTTTGTGTTGAATGAACAAGTGAACATGAAACATGGTGTCAGGCTCACAGGGAGGAGGTTTTGTGTTGAGTGAACATGAAACATGATGTCAGACTCACAGGGTGGAGGTTTTGTGTTGAGTGAACATGAAACATGATGTCAGGCTCACAGGGTGGAGGTTTTGTGTTGAGTGAACATGAAACATGATGTCAGGCTCACAGGGTGGAGGTTTTGTGTTGAGTGAACATGAAACATGATGTCAGGCTCACAGGGTGGAGGTTTTGTGTTGAGTGAACATGAAACATGGTGTCAGGCTCACAGGGTGGAGGTTTTGTGTTGAGTGAACATGAAACATGATGTCAGGCTCACAGGGTGGAGGTTTTGTGTTGAGTGAACATGAAACATGATGTCAGGCTCACAGGGTGGAGGTTTTGTGTTGAGTGAACATGAAACATGGTGTCAGGCTCACAGGGTGGAGGTTTTGTGTTGAGTGAACATGAAACATGGTGTCAGGCTCACAGGGTGGAGGTTTTGTGTTGAGTGAACATGAAACATGATGTCAGGCTCACAGGGAGGAGGTTTTGTGTTGAGTGAACAAGTGAACATGAAACATGGTGTCAGGCTCACAGGGTGGAGGTTTTGTGTTGAGTGAACATGAAACATGATGTCAGGCTCACAGGGTGGAGGTTTTGTGTTGAGTGAACATGAAACATGGTGTCAGGCTCACAGGGTGGAGGTTTTGTGTTGAGTGAACAAGTGAACATGAAACATGATGTCAGGCTCACAGGGTGGAGGTTTTGTGTTGAGTGAACATGAAACATGGTGTCAGGCTCACAGGGTGGAGGTTTTGTGTTGAGTGAACAAGTGAACATGAAACATGGTGTCAGGCTCACAGGGTGGAGGTTTTGTGTTGAGTGAACATGAAACATGATGTCAGGCTCACAGGGTGGAGGTTTTGTGTTGAGTGAACATGAAACATGGTGTCAGGCTCACAGGGAGGAGGTTTTGTGTTGAGTGAACATGAAACATGGTGTCAGGCTCACAGGGTGGAGGTTTTGTGTTGAGTGAACATGAAACATGATGTCAGGCTCACAGGGTGGAGGTTTTGTGTTGAGTGAACATGAAACATGGTGTCAGGCTCACAGGGTGGAGGTTTTGTGTTGAGTGAACATGAAACATGATGTCAGGCTCACAGGGTGGAGGTTTTGTGTTGAGTGAACATGAAACATGATGTCAGGCTCACAGGGTGGAGGTTTTGTGTTGAGTGAACATGAAACATGGTGTCAGGCTCACAGGGAGGAGGTTTTGTGTTGAGTGAACATGAAACATGGTGTCAGGCTCACAGGGAGGAGGTTTTGTGTTGAGTGAACATGAAACATGGTGTCAGGCTCACAGGGAGGAGGTTTTGTGATGAGTGAACATGAAACATGATGTCAGGCTCACAGGGTGGAGGTTTTGTGTTGAGTGAACATGAAACATGATGTCAGGCTCACAGGGTGGAGGTTTTGTGTTGAGTGAACATGAAACATGGTGTCAGGCTCACAGGGTGGAGGTTTTGTGTTGAGTGAACAAGTGAACATGAAACATGATGTCAGGCTCACAGGGTGGAGGTTTTGTGTTGAGTGAACACCTCATTAGTTTGTAGCCAATAAACAACACAATCGAATATTTTGTGGCGCGTTGGGAATAAATGGGCAGAGTTTCCCAGCACACCCTGAGACAATGTGTTTAAATGTGTTGTAATAGAATCTAAACGTGATGTCACACAGTGATGTCATGTCTCTGTATGTCACAGTGGCTCAGGTGGGTCACAGTTAATGTTGTGATGGAAGATCAAGATGAACGTCTGTTCCTCTTTTCTTAAATAACCCTTAAAATCAGTCGGTCTTTGTCGTCTCTCTACAACACTTTGATTGGCTGTTAAACACCACAGGAAACAGTGATGTCACCGCTTTAATCAGTAAACAGATGAGTCTCTCTCTCGCAGCGACACATAAATAAAACAGACACGTAAAAACTGAATCAAACATTTTCTAAAAATCCAATTTCTACAGTGGAGCCCTCGGCTGTTTGAAATGGTGAAAGACATTAAGCACCATGAGGTCAGTCGGATCCACAGTTAGTGGAATTAGACTGTGGTCGTTTCATGTCTGTTTGTGGCTGTTTCATGTCTGTTTGTGGTTGTTTCATGTCTCTTTGTGGTTGTTTCATGTCTCTTTGTGGCTGTTTCATGTCTCTGTGTGGCTGTTTCATGTCTGTTTGTGGCTGTTTCATGTCTCTGTGTGGCTGTTTCATGTCTCTCTGTGGCTGTTTCATGTCTGTTTGTGGTCGTTTCATGTCTGTTTGTGGCTGTTTCATGTCTCTTTTTGGTTGTTTCATGTCTCTTTGTGGCTGTTTCATGTCTCTTTGTGGTTGTTTCATGTCTCTTTGTGGTTGTTTCATGTCTCTCTGTGGTTGTTTCATGTCTGTTTGTGGCTGTTTCATGTCTCTTTGTGGCTGTTTCATGTCTCTTTGTGGCCGTTTCATGTCTCTTTGTGGCTGTTTCATGTCTCTTTGTGGTTGTTTCATATCATTTGTGGTTGTTTCATGTCTCTCTGTGGTTGTTTCATGTCTCTTTGTGGCTGTTTCATGTCTCTTTGTGGCTGTTTCATGTCTCTTTGTGGTCGTTTCATGTCTGTTTGTGGCTGTTTCATGTCTCTGTGTGGCTGTTTCATGTCTCTCTGTGGTTGTTTCATGTCTCTTTGTGGCCGTTTCATGTCTCTGTGGTTGTTTCATGTCTCTTTTTGGTTTCATGTCTCTTTGTGGCCGTTTCATGTCTCTCTGTGGTTGTTTCATGTCTCTTTTTGGTTGTTTCATGTCTCTTTGTGGCTGTTTCATGTCTCTTTGTGGTTGTTTCATGTCTCTCTGTGGTTGTTTCATGTCTCTTTGTGGCTGTTTCATGTCTCTTTGTGGCTGTTTCATGTCTGTTTGTGGTCGTTTCATGTCTCTTTGTGGCTGTTTCATGTCTCTTTGTGGCCGTTTCATGTCTCTTTGTGGCTGTTTCATGTCTCTCTGTGGTTGTTTCATGTCTCTTTGTGGCTGTTTCATGTCTCTTTGTGGTTGTTTCATGTCTCTCTGTGGTTGTTTCATGTCTCTTTGTGGCCATTTCATGTCTCTGTGTGGCTGTTTCATGCCTCTTTGTGGCTGTTTCATGTCTCTTTGTGGTTGTTTCATGTCTCTTTGTGATTGTTTTATGTCCCTTTGTGGTTGTTTCGTGCCTCTTTGTGGTTGTTTCATGCCTCTTTGTGGCTGTTTCATGTCTCTTTGTGGTTGTTTCATGTCTCTTTGTGGCCGTTTCATGTCTCTTTGTGGTTGTTTCATGCCTCTTTGTGGCTGTTTCATGTCTCTTTGTGGTTGTTTCACGTCTCTTTGTGGCCATTTCATGTCTCTTTGTGGTTGTTTCATGTCTCTTTGTGGCCGTTTCATGACTCTATGTGGTTGTTTCATGTCTCTTTGTGATTGTTTCATGTCCCTTTGTGGTTGTTTCGTGCCTCTTTGTGGTTGTTTCATGCCTCTTTGTGGCTGTTTCATGTCTCTTTGTGGTTGTTTCATGTCTCTTTGTGGCCGTTTAATGTCTCTTTGTGGTTGTTTCATGTCTCTTTGTGGCCGTTTCATGTCTCTTTGTGGTTATTTCATGTCTCTTTGTGATTGTTTCATGTCCCTTTATGGTTGTTTCATGCCTCTTTGTGGCTGTTTCATGTCTCTTTGTGGTTGTTTCATGTCTCTTTGTGATTGTTTTATGTCCCTTTGTGGTTGTTTCGTGCCTCTTTGTGGTTGTTTCATGCCTCTTTGTGGCTGTTTCATGTCTCTTTGTGGTTGTTTCATGTCTCTTTGTGGCCGTTTCATGTCTCTTTGTGGTTGTTTCATGCCTCTTTGTGGCTGTTTCATGTCTCTTTGTGGTTGTTTCACGTCTCTTTGTGGCCATTTCATGTCTCTTTGTGGTTGTTTCATGTCTCTTTGTGGCCGTTTCATGACTCTATGTGGTTGTTTCATGTCTCTTTGTGATTGTTTCATGTCCCTTTGTGGTTGTTTCGTGCCTCTTTGTGGTTGTTTCATGCCTCTTTGTGGCTGTTTCATGTCTCTTTGTGGTTGTTTCATGTCTCTTTGTGGCCGTTTAATGTCTCTTTGTGGTTGTTTCATGTCTCTTTGTGGCCGTTTCATGTCTCTTTGTGGTTATTTCATGTCTCTTTGTGATTGTTTCATGTCCCTTTATGGTTGTTTCATGCCTCTTTGTGGCTGTTTCATGTCTCTTTGTGGTTGTTTCATGTCTCTTTGTGATTGTTTTATGTCCCTTTGTGGTTGTTTCGTGCCTCTTTGTGGTTGTTTCATGCCTCTTTGTGGCTGTTTCATGTCTCTTTGTGGTTGTTTCATGTCTCTTTGTGGTTGTTTCATGTCTCTTTGTGGCCGTTTCATGACTCTATGTGGTTGTTTCATGTCTCTTTGTGATTGTTTCATGTCCCTTTGTGGTTGTTTCGTGCCTCTTTGTGGTTGTTTCATGCCTCTTTGTGGCTGTTTCATGTCTCTTTGTGGTTGTTTCATGTCTCTTTGTGGCCGTTTAATGTCTCTTTGTGGTTGTTTCATGCCTCTTTGTGGCTGTTTCATGTCTCTTTGTGGTTGTTTCACGTCTCTTTGTGGCCATTTCATGTCTCTTTGTGGTTGTTTTATGTCTCTTTGTGGCCGTTTCATGACTCTATGTGGTTGTTTCATGTCTCTTTGTGATTGTTTCATGTCCCTTTGTGGTTGTTTCGTGCCTCTTTGTGGTTGTTTCATGCCTCTTTGTGGCTGTTTCATGTCTCTTTGTGGTTGTTTCATGTCTCTTTGTGGCTGTTTCATGTCTCTTTGTGGTTGTTTCATGTCTCTTTGTGGCCGTTTCATGTCTCTTTGTGGTTGTTTCATGTCTCTTTGTGGCCGTTTCATGTCTCTTTGTGGTTATTTCATGTCTCTTTGTGATTGTTTCATGTCCCTTTATGGTTGTTTCATGCCTCTTTGTGGCTGTTTCATGTCTCTTTGTGGTTGTTTCATGTCTCTTTGTGATTGTTTTATGTCCCTTTGTGATTGTTTCGTGCCTCTTTGTGGTTGTTTCATGCCTCTTTGTGGCTGTTTCATGTCTCTTTGTGGTTGTTTCATGTCTCTTTGTGGTTGTTTCATGTCTCTTTGTGGCCGTTTCATGACTCTATGTGGTTGTTTCATGTCTCTTTGTGATTGTTTCATGTCTCTTTGTGGTTGTTTCGTGCCTCTTTGTGGTTGTTTCATGCCTCTTTGTGGCTGTTTCATGTCTCTTTGTGGTTGTTTCATGTCTCTTTGTGGCCGTTTAATGTCTCTTTGTGGTTGTTTCATGTCTCTTTGTGGCCGTTTCATGTCTCTTTGTGGTTATTTCATGTCTCTTTGTGATTGTTTCATGCCTCTTTGTGGCTGTTTCATGTCTCTTTGTGGTTGTTTCATGTCTCTTTGTGATTGTTTTATGTCCCTTTGTGGTTGTTTCGTGCCTCTTTGTGGTTGTTTCATGCCTCTTTGTGGCTGTTTCATGTCTCTTTGTGGTTGTTTCATGTCTCTTTGTGGTTGTTTCATGTCTCTTTGTGGCCGTTTCATGACTCTATGTGGTTGTTTCATGTCTCTTTGTGATTGTTTCATGTCCCTTTGTGGTTGTTTCGTGCCTCTTTGTGGTTGTTTCATGCCTCTTTGTGGCTGTTTCATGTCTCTTTGTGGTTGTTTCATGTCTCTTTGTGGCCGTTTAATGTCTCTTTGTGGTTGTTTCATGTCTCTTTGTGGCCGTTTCATGTCTCTTTGTGGTTATTTCATGTCTCTTTGTGATTGTTTCATGTCTCTCTGTGGTTATTTCATGTCTCTTTGTGGTTGTTTCATGTCTCTTTGTGGTTGTTTCATGTCTCTTTGTGATTGTTTTATGTCTCTTTGTGGTTGTTTCGTGCCTCTTTGTGGTTGTTTCATGCCTCTTTGTGGCTGTTTCATGTCTCTTTGTGGTTGTTTCATGTCTCTTTGTGGCTGTTTCATGTCTCTTTGTGGTTGTTTCATGTCTCTTTGTGGCCGTTTCATGACTCTATGTGGTTGTTTCATGTCTCTTTGTGATTGTTTCATGTCCCTTTGTGGTTGTTTCGTGCCTCTTTGTGGTTGTTTCATGCCTCTTTGTGGCTGTTTCATGTCTCTTTGTGGTTGTTTCATGTCTCTTTGTGGCCGTTTAATGTCTCTTTGTGGTTGTTTCATGTCTCTTTGTGGCCGTTTCATGTCTCTTTGTGGTTATTTCATGCCTCTTTGTGGTTATTTCATGTCTCTTTGTGATTGTTTCATGTCCCTTTGTGGTTGTTTCGTGCCTCTTTGTGGCTGTTTCAGAAAACTAACTCAGAGACAGACAATATTATTATTAATTATAATAATAAACAGAAACACGCTTCTTCAGTGAAGTCCATGTGTCTCCAACATGTCCCTCAGTGTATCCTCAGGTCAACATGAACTTTAAGATTACTTTAATTACTGACATCATCAGATCAAAGATCAGTAATCAATCTATTGATAACCCCATTGTAAACATGTTAACTGATCATGTGACCTGTCTGTCTGTCTGTCTGTCTGTCTGTGTCTGTGTCTGTGTCTGTCTCTGTCTCCCTGTCTGTTTGTGTGTCTGTCTGCCTCTCTCTGTCTTTGTCTCTATCTCTGTCTCTGTCTTTGTCTGTCTGTGTCTCTGTCTCTAACCCTGTCCCTGTCTCTCTCTCTGTCCCTGTCTCTCTCTCTGTCCCTGTCTCTCTCTCTGTCCCTGTCTCTGTCCCTGTTTACAGTGGGAGAGCCCATCAACCACGAGGCCTGGCACTGGTTCCACAGTGTGGTCGGAGACGAACGCTGTCCTCTGGTGGACACCTGGTGGCAGACAGGTGAGACACACTGACATCTGTGATGCATGTCTCGTGTTGTCCTCATTCCAGTGTGTCTCATGTTGTCCTCACTGTTTGAGGCCTGTGAGGACGGACAGAGACACTGAGTCTGTTCACTGTTTCATTCTAATTACTTTATCTCAAATTATTTCAAGTGAATTACTTAAATCTTACTCTGAAATGTTGCTCTTAAAATGTTGCTCTTGAATTGCTCTCAAATTACTGAAATGTTGCTCTTGAACTGCATAAAAGTTGCTCTGCAGTTACACAGAATTACAGAAGCCACTGATCCATTTAACCTGCAGCTGCAATGATAAACACGTCACAGCGCCACCTGCTGATAGATGTGTGCCTAACATTGGATGTTGTGTCAGGAGCGAGATCAGGACGGGACGTTTGTAGAGACAGTGATTTATAAACAGGAAGTGAGGACACACAGACACACAGACAGACAGGCAGACAGACAGACACACACACAGACACACAGACAGACAGGCAGACAGACAGACACACAGACAGACACACAGACACACAGACAGACAGACACACAGACATACAGACACACACACACACACACAGACAGACAGGCAGACAGACAGACACACACACACACACACACACACACAGGCAGGCAGACAGACAGACAGACACACAGACAGACACACACGCACACACACACACACACACACACACACACACACACAGACGTCCGGTGAAGAGGATGTTCAGTTGGATGTTGGAGATAATTCAGGTCATTAAACACAGCTCTCAGCTCTGTCTCCTTCTCTTCTTCTGTGGTTGTTGATCAGGCTGTTTGTGTCCGTCCGTCCTCGTCTCTCTTTACTGAAGCTTTAACCCTAATTTCACAGATTAGCAGCAACAACATCTGCAGCTCCACAGAATTAAGATCAAATCCTCCTCACACACTTACACCAGCTCCAACCCCCCAGGAACAAGACAGTCGAGGATCACTGACAGTGTGTGTGTGTGTGTGTGTGTGTGTGTGTGTGTGTGTGTGTGTGAGCGTGACCTAATTCCTGGACAATCAGTGAATGTGTGTTGTTTTTCAGTGGGACTTTAAACTCTCTGCCAGCTGCTTCCTTCCCTTCAAAGGAAAATAAAATCCCCAATAAATTAAGAAATTAAAGGAAATTAAAGCTGCGACATGTGACGCCCCCTGGTGGCCGCTGCACCTCACTGCTGACTCACTGGAAGAGAAGAAACTCATGTATATGTTTATTCACAGAGATCACCGCTGACATGTTAAATACATGTTTTAATATTTTCATCAGTGTGTTTAAAACAGGAAACACTATTCTGCTGAATCTTCCTCAGTGGTCTTCTTCACAGTGACACATGAACACCTCACAGACAGACATGTGGTTGCCTCCAGGGGCGCTGACAGGAACAGTAAATCCTCCATGATGTGACCCCAGAGCTAAGACACGTCTCTGTCAGCAGGTGTGTCAACACCTGGTTCAATATTTATCATCAAATATTTAACAAACACACCCAGCCGCACTCGAACGCCACATCAGAGAGTTGAACCCTGCGTCTCTCTGCCGGGGTTAAAGTCTGTCCTTTAATGTGAAACAATGATAAGAACATAACAGCCTTTCATATGTTCACACCAGAGGAGGAACTGTCAGTTGTGCTGGGTGAAGGGACAGCAGCTCCTCTGGCAGCTAAACATGTATCTGCCTGCCACAACCTGAGGGACTCACTCACTATAACATCCTAAAATGCATGGATTTATATCCAATTGTATAAATTATATTGTATTGTATTGAATTGTAATATTGTAAGTTTGTATGTAAATATTCTGTAAAATGCTTTGGCAACAACATATTTCTGTTCATGCCAATAAAGCTGTTTGAATTGAATTGAAAATTGAATTGAATTGAAATTGAATTGATTGATTTCTGTCCCACTGTGCCTCCTGTAGAGACGGGTGGAGTCTGTATCACCCCTCGACCTGCAGACGAAGGAGCTCCCATCATCCCCACCATGGCCATGAGGCCGTTCTTCGGCATCCAGCCCGACCTGATGGGAGAGAAGGTGGCGTTAAATCAGAGAAACACCGCCACAGTTTACAGCTCCCTGTGCTCATGCTGCATCTTTGTGGTCGTTTCATGTCTCTGTGTGGTCGTTTTATGTCTCTGTGTGGTCGTTTCATGTCTCTGTGTGGTCGTTTTATGTCTCTTTGTGGTTGTTTCATGTCTCTTTGTGGTCGTTTCATGTCTCTTTGTGGTCGTTGTATGTCTCTTTGTGGTTGTTTCATGTCTTTTTGTGGCTGTTTTATGTCTCTTTGTGGTCGTTTCATGTCTTTTTGTGGTTGTTTCATGTCTCTTTGTGGCTGTTTCATGTCTTTTTGTATTCGTTTTATGTCTCTTTGTGGCTGTTTCATGTCTCTTTGTGGCTGTTTCATGTCTCTTTGTGGTTGTTTCATGTCTCTTTGTGGTTGTCTTATGTCTCTCTGTGGTTGTTTCATGTCTCTTTGTGGTTGTTTTATGTCTCTTTTTGGTTGTTTTATGTCTCTTTGTGGTTGTCTTATGTCTCTCTGTGGTTGTTTCATGTCTCTTTGTGGTCGTTTCATGTCTCTTTGTGGTCGTTGTATGTCTCTTTGTGGTTGTTTCATGTCTCTTTGTGGCTGTTTCATGTCTTTTTGTATTCGTTTTATGTCTCTTTGTGGCTGTTTCATGTCTCTTTGTGGCTGTTTCATGTCTCTTTGTGGTTGTTTCATGTCTCTTTGTGGTTGTCTTATGTCTCTCTGTGGTTGTTTCATGTCTCTTTGTGGTTGTTTTATGTCTCTTTTTGGTTGTTTTATGTCTCTTTGTGGTTGTCTTATGGCTCTCTGTGGTTGTTTCATGTCTCTTTGTGGTCGTTTCATGTCTCTTTGTGGTCGTTGTATGTCTCTTTGTGGTTGTTTCATGTCTCTTTGTGGCTGTTTCATGTCTTTTTGTATTCGTTTTATGTCTCTTTGTGGCTGTTTCATGTCTCTTTGTGGCTGTTTCATGTCTCTTTGTGGTTGTTTCATGTCTCTTTGTGGTTGTCTTATGTCTCTCTGTGGTTGTTTTATGTCTCTTTGTGGTTGTTTTATGTCTCTTTGTGGCTGTTTCATGTCTCTTTGTGGTTGTTTTATGTCTCTTTGTGGTTGTTTCATGTCTCTTTGTGGTTGTTTTATGTCTCTTTGTGGTTGTTTCATGTCTCTTTGTGGCTGTTTCATGTCTCTTTGTGGTTGTTTCATGTCTCTTTGTGGTTGTCTTATGTCTCTCTGTGGTTGTTTCATGTCTCTTTGTGGTTGTTTCATGTCTCTTTGTGGTTGTTTTATGTCTCTTTGTGGTTGTTTTATGTCTCTTTGTGGCTGTTTCATGTCTCTCTGTGGTTGATTTTATGTCTCTTTGTGGTCGTTTCATGCCTCTTTGTGGCTGTTCACAAAGAGTTCACATGAGCACAGGAACACATGAGCACATGAACACATGAGCACAGGAACACATGAGCACAGGAACACATGAACACATGAGCACAGGAACACATGAACACATGAGCACATAAACACATGAACACATGAACACAGGAACACATGGACACATGAACACATGAGCACAGGAACACATGAACACATGAGCACATGAACACAGGAATACATGAGCACAGGAACACATGAGCACAGGAACACATGAGCACAGGAACACATGAACACATGAGCACATGAACACATGAGCACAGGAACACATGAGCACATGAGCACAGGAACACATGAGCACAGGTACACATGAACACATGAGCACATGAACAGAGGAACACATGAGCACAGGAACACATGAACACATGAAGACATGGCCAGATGAACACGGGAACACATGAGCACAGGAACACAGGAACACATGAGCACATGAACACATGAAGACATGACCAGATGAACACATAAACACATGAGCACAGGAACACAGGAACACATGAGCACATGAACACAGCAACACATGAACACATGAGCACAGGAACACATGAACACATGGCCACATGAGCACATGAATACATGACCACATGAGCACAGGAACACATGAGCACAGGAACACATGAGCACATGAACACAGGAACACATGAGCACATGAACACATGAGCACAGGAACACATGAGCACATGAACACAGGAACACATGAGTACAGGAACACATGAACACATGAGCACATGAACACAGGAATACATGAGCACAGGAACACATGAACACATGAGCACAGGAACACATGAGCACAGGAACACATGAACACATGAGCACAGGAACACATGAGCACATGAGCACAGGAACACATGAGCACAGGAACACATGAACACATGATCACAGGAACACATGAACACATGAGCACATGAGCACAGGAACACATGGACACATGAGCACAGGAACACATGAACACATGAACACATGAGCACAGGAATACATGAGCACAGGAACACATGAACACAGGAACACATGAGCACATGAACACATGAACACATGAGCACAGGAACACATGAGCACAGGAACACATGAACACGAGCACATGAACACATGAGCACAGGAACACATGACCACATGAGCACAGGAACACATGAACACATGAGCACAGGAACACATGAACACATGAGCACATGAACACAGGAACACATGAGTACATGAGCACAGGAACACATGAACACATGAGCACAGGAACACATGAGCACATGAACACAGGAACACATGAGCAGAGGAACACATGAGCACAAGAACACATGAGCACATGGACACAGGAACACATGAGCACAGGAACACATGAGCACAAGAACACATGAGCACATGGACACAGGAACACATGAGCACAGGAACACATGAGCACAGGAACACATGAGCACATGGACACAGGAACACATGACCACATGAGCACAGGAACACATGAGCACATGAACACATGAACACATGAGCACAGGAACACATGACCACATGAGCACAGGAACACATGAGCACAGGAACACATGAACACATGAGCACAGGAACACATGAACACATGAGCACAGGAACACATGAACACAGGAACACATGAGCACATGAGCACAGGAACACATGAATACATGGCCACATGAACGCATGAGCACAGGAACACATGAGCACAGGAACACATGAACACATGAGCACAGGAACACATGACCACATGAGCATAGGAACACATGAGCACATGAACACAGGAACACATGAGCACAGGAACACATGAACACATGAGCACAGGAACACATGAATACATGGCCACATGAACGCATGAACACAGGAACACATGAGCACAGGAACACATGAACACATGAGCACATGAACACAGGAACACATGAGCACAGGAACACATGAACACATGAGTACAGGAACACATGAACACAGGAACACGGGAACACATGAACACATGAGCACATGAACACAGGAACACATGAACACATGAGCACATGAACACAGGAACACATGAGCACAGGAACACATGAACACAGGAACACATGACCACATGAGCACAGGAACACATGAACACATGAGCACAGGAGCACATGAGCACAGGAACACATGAACACATGAGCACAGGAACATATGAGCACATGAGCACATGAACGTGATGTGTTCAGGTCCAATGTTGTGATGCTGGACGACCAGATGAAACTCGTCAGAAACCTGGAGGGACTCTGATTAAAGTGAGCTTAAAGACGTTAAAAACTCGGAGGATTTGAGGTTTCCAGTTAGCTCTCGTCCAATCAGCTTCAGATGTGATCTGCCACCAATCTCAGGGTCTCGTTAACCCCACTTGACCTTGAGACGTAAGAGGTCAAACGAGCCTTCGAATGACACGGTGTCTCTGTCTCAGTTTAATCTTTCTATTAAAGCAGCAGCAGC
Organism: Epinephelus lanceolatus; assembly: GCF_041903045.1. Lineage (NCBI taxonomy): Eukaryota > Metazoa > Chordata > Actinopteri > Perciformes > Serranidae > Epinephelus > Epinephelus lanceolatus. The sequence goes on from NC_135750.1 coordinate 589,502, forward strand.
AGCATCTGTTTGCTTTGATTACCAGACTTTCCCCCAAATTAATTATCCGCTGGTTTCCCCTCTCCGCTCTGTTCCCGGCCTGTAATCTGCTGCCGGCGCTCGAGGGTTTCTCATCATGTAGACTAGATTAGATTAGATTAGGCCTCCTTCAGTTTCACTCTTCATCCTCACAGGAGGTCAAGGTCACTGTGACTTCAATCCTCTCAATAGTGAACACAAACTGTGCTGATGAAGACCACAGGGTTTCATTTGTACCACTTAACACTGGCCTTCATCTCACAGAGGAGGAGGAGGAGGAGGAGGAGGAGAGCTGCAGGATGAAGATACAGGGACATGTGAAAAAACAAGTCAGCTGCTTGAACAGAGCCACTGTCAGTGTTCTCTGTAGTGGAGAAATACTATGATGGAAAAGTGTTCAGTTAGACGTGTGTTCAGATCGTACCACAATTATCTCTGAGGGTGTGACTGGGTGATTGTTACTGGACAGAGAGAGTCGAGATGACCACAAAGATACAAACAACAACCACAAAGACACAAACAATAAGCACAAAGACACAACAACCACAAAGACACAAACAATAACCACAAAGACACAAACAACAACCACAAAGACACAAACAATAACCACAAAGACACAAACAATAACCACAAAGACACAACAACCACAAAGACACAAACAACAATCTTAAAGACACAAACAATAACCACAAAGACACAAACAACAACCACAAAGACACAAACAATAACCACAAAGACACAACAACCACAAAGACACAAACAATAACAACAAAGACTCAAACAATAACCACAAAGACACAACAACTTCAAAGACACAAACAACAACCACAAAGACATAAACAACAACCACAAAGACACAAACAACAACCACAAAGACATAAACAACCACAAAGACACAAACAGCAACCACAAAGACACAGCAACCTCAAAGACACAAACAACAACCACAAAGACACAAACAGCAACCACAAAGACACAACAACCACAAAGACACGAACAATGACCACAAAGACACAACAACCACAAAGACACAAACAATAACCACAAAGACACAGCAAACACAAAGACACAAATAATAACCACAAAGACACAAACAATAACCACAAAGACACAAACAACCTCAAAGACACAACAACAAAGACACAAATAACCTCAAAGACACAACCACAAAGATACAAACAACAACCACAAAGACACAAACAATAACCACAGACACAAACAATAACCACAAAGACACAAACAATAAGCACAAAGACACAACAACCACAAAGACACAAACAATAAGCACAAAGACACAAACAACAACCACAAAGACACAAACAATAACCACAAAGACTCAAACAACAACCACAAAGACACAAACTATAACCACAAAGACAAAAACAACAATCTTAAAGACACAAACAATAACCACAAAGACACAACAGCCTCAAAGACACAAACAACAACCACAAAGACATAAACAACAACCACAAAGACACAAACAGCAACCACAAAGACACAGCAACCACAAAGACACAAACAACAACCACAAAGACACAAACAACAACCACAAAGACACAAACAGCAACCTCAAAGACACAGCAACCTCAAAGACACAAACAACAACCACAAAGACACAAACAGCAACCACAAAAACACAGCAACCTCAAAGACACAAATAACAACCACAAAGACACAAACAGCAACCACAAAGACACAGCAACCTCAAAGACACAAACAACAACCACAAAGACACAAACAACAACCACAAAGACACAAACAGCAACCACAAAGACACAACAACCACAAAGACACGAACAATGACCACAAAGACACAAACAATAACCCAGAGACACAGCAACCAAAGAGACACAAATAATAACCACAAAGACACAAACAACAACCACAAAGACACAAACAATAACCACAAAGACACAAACAACCTCAAAGACACAACAACAAAGACACAAACAATCTCAAAGACACAACCACAAAGATACAAACAACAACCACAAAGACACAAACAATAACCATAGACACAAACAATAACCACAGACACAAACAACAACCACAAAGACACAAACAATAACCACAAAGACACAAACAATAACCACAGACACAAACAACAACCACAAAGACACAAACAATAACCACAAAGACACAACAACCACAAAGACACAAACAATAACCACAAAGACACAAACAACAACCACAAAGACACAAACAATAACCACAAAGACACAAACAATAACCACAAAGACACAAACAACAACCACAAAGACACAAACAATAACCACAAAGACTCAAACAACAACCGCAAAGACAAAACAATAACCACAAAGACACAACAACCACAAAGACACAAACTGACTAAAGTAGGTTTTTAATCTGTTCTCCACAGAGTCTCTACACAGTGGACTTAGCATATGCTATGCTAACAGACTGAGGCTAAAGCTAACAGGTCCCATTTCAAGTCGTCATCTTCACCAGCTGTATAATGATTGATGTAGCAGGCTAATGAAAGCTAATGCTAACTGTTAGCCTTGGAAGTGAAACATTGTTGCTGCTGCTGGAAAGAAGCTAGTTAGCCTGACATGCTAACGCATTTTCTGTGTTGACAGGGTGAACGTCTGACAGGTAACGGTGTGAGTGGAGCTCTGTGTATCAGCCAGCCGTGGCCCGGCATGGCTCGCAGTATCTACGGAGACCACCAGAGATTCATCGAGGCCTACTTCAAACCATATCCTGGTATCATCATCATCATCATCATCGTTATTGTTATTGTTATTGTTATTGTTATTATGTCTTTGTGAGTATATTTCATAAAGGTCAGGGTGAGAGCTGATGTACTGATTCATCCTGTCAGGTTATTATTTCACCGGTGACGGAGCGTACCGCTCTGAGGACGGTTACTACCAGATAACTGGACGCATGGATGATGTCATCAACGTCAGCGGTCACCGTCTTGGTACGGCGGAGATCGAGGACGCTCTGGTGAGACACCTCATGCACAGGACACATCTTATATGATGGAATAGATATGAAAATAAAAGAATAAATAAACAGGAGCTCCTCATTAACACACAGGCACAGAAACACAACAATAATAAATATAACACAAATAAATTCTATTTATTTATTTAAACTTGAGTCATTCTTTGTCCCCAGTGTGTGAGATAAGATGATGAGACATGAGATGAAGTGTGTTTGAAGACGAGAATAACAAAGGTGTGAGATGATGTTTACAGACTCTGTGAAGATAATTGTTTGTTTGTTTACAGGATGAACATCCAGCTGTTCCAGAGACAGCTGTGATCGGGATCCCACACGACATCAAAGGAGAAGGTGAGACTGAAAACACACCTGAGCTCCCATCATGCTCTGCTGCTCTGTTACTCTGTGTGGTGTTTACATGTAAACATGTCAGATGTTGTCAGCTGTTTAGTCGTCACATCAACAGGAAGTTCATGAATCTGTATTTTGTTTTTATTTGACCTTATATTTTTATTATTATTTACTCTTCATGTATCAGTTCTTTATTTGAATTGAAATTTATCGGATTATTAACTGTTATTCATTTTCAGTATCTTTAAATGAATACATAGATTAGTAATTATAATCAGAATGTTAATGACTTATTTGTTTATTTGTTTAAATTAATATTATTATTTCATGTTTTAATTATTGAATTGATTTATAGATTATTTGATTCAATCAAAACAAAAGTTACTGTTTAAATTTTATTTATTCCTTTGAATTTTAATTTTTTTTATTTTTTACCGTTGATACTTAATTTTTTATTGATTTTTATCAATTTGAATTTAATTTTTCATTATATTTACCAATAATAATTCTCTATTTTGGGCGGCACGGTGGTGTGGTGGTTAGCACTGTCGCCTCACAGCAAGAGGGTTGCCGGTTCGATCCCGGGCGTGGGAGCCCTTCTGTGTGGAGTTTGCATGTTCTCCCCGTGTCAGTGTGGGTTTCCTCCAGGTGCTCTGACATGTTCTCCCCGTGTCAGCGTGGGTTTCCTCCAGGTGCTCCAGCTTCCTCCCACAGTCCAAAGACATGCAGGTTAATTGGTGACTCTAAATTGTCCGTAGGTGTGAATGTGAGTGTGAATGGTTGTCTGTCTCTATGTGTCAGCCCTGTGATAGTCTGGTGACCTGTCCAGGGTGAACCCTGCCTCTCACCCAGTGTCAGCTGGGATAGGCTCCACCCACTGTGACCCCCAAGAGGATGAAGCGGTTAGAAGATGAATGAATGAATGAATTCTCTATTTTTTAAATAATAGATTAATATATACATTAGTAAATAGGATCACAATGAGTTTGGATTTTTTTATTTATTTATTTTAATTAAATGTTTCTTGTTATTTATTGTTATTATTTATTAATATTATTTTTCAGTTTTATCTTTTTTTATTCTTATTTTACATTAAATCAAAGAAGAATGACTTAAAAATATAAATAAATAAAAACCTGCAGTGACGTCAAAATGTTGTGTATTGTTTAGTTTTCAATCTCAGCAGCAGGTTGACATCAGTGTGTTGGATTATTGATTATTGATTATTGATTATAGATTATTGCAGTAAAAATCAGATGAGGTGAAACATGATGAGTTTGATCTGTGGCCCTCTGCTGCCTCTTGCTGGTCGCTCACTGAACCTGCTCATTAATGATACTGATGAACCAATCACAGAGCAGAATACTGACCATCATCATCATCATCATCACATTATTTATTTATTTATTTATTTTCAGGAGAAGATCTTCTACATCATTTTGACTTTAACCTCTTAGTGTCTGTGAAGTTAATGTGTGTGTGTGTGTGTGTGTGTGTGTGTGTGTGTGTCCTCAGTGCCGTTCGCCTTCGTGGTGTTGAAGGAGGAGTCTGATGTCGACTCTGCCGTCGTCCTCCGGCAGCTCCGAGAGCTCGTCTCCACAAAGATCGCCAAGTACGCCGTCCCCGAGCACTTCCTGGTGAGTCCCCCGGTTACCATGGCAACAACATTATCCACACACCTGAAACAGTAACATGACACCTGAATGCACAGGTGTGTTTGTGTCTGACGGAACATAGGAGACAAAATAACCTCTCCCATTACTTTAGACAGGAACACACCTGTCAGCCAATCAGGAGTCAGTATTTGTGTCTATCATGAAGCAGCCAATCAGGAGTCAGTATTTGTGTCTATCATGAAGCAGCCAATCAGGAGTCAGTATTTGTGTCCCTCAGGTGGTGAAGCGTCTGCCGAAGACTCGCTCCGGGAAGATCATGAGGCGGATCCTCAGGAAGGTCGCCACAGAGACATCAGCTGATCTCGACGACGTGTCGACTCTGGATGACCCGTCTGTCGTCAAGGAGATCGTGGAAGCCCATGAGCAGTACAGGAAGCAGAGAGGATGAGAGTTTTTGACTGTCTGGCGGTAATGTAGGCGATACAGACAACAGGCGGAGGGACGAGTGTGAACTGGTCAGCAACACAGCATCAACATATTTAAACAAAATGGATCAGAACTAGAAGACGTCGTAGGCGCCTCCTGTTTTCTGCATTTCTTCTCTGTTGATTCATTAGACGAGAGAATAATCAGAGCTCACGCCACAACACAAGCGCTGCAGACAGCATTGTCATTGCATCACTACTACACCTGACGTATGTCTGCACATCAGCCACGCCCATATGCATGAAGTCTTTCCCATTTCTCAGGGAAAGATCTCTCCCCTAATATCTCTCACTTCCCTCATCAAGGCTCATCTCACAGACGAGGACACTCAACACCAAGAGGAAGACTGAAATGGGATCGGACCTTAGTCCAGGTGAAACAGAGCAGCTGTCACCTGTCGGTCGGTGGGCGGAGCTTCAGGGGAGATCCAGATAACGAAAACATTAACTTCTTTTAGTGTTGGTGTTCCTGGGGTAAAATCTGTTTTAATATTAGATGATCGTGTTTCAGACAGTTTGATTAAAATAATAATAATCATATTTTAATGTTTGAATCTGAGTTTAAAAAACACTGCTCACTTTAATTTAATTCACATATATTTTTGGATGAAGCTCAGAAACATCAGAATCAACCTCAGCTGCTTTTCATTCAACAGATATTTATTTTGTGACCACGAGCATATCCATATAGATCCGTATAGATCCGTATAGATCCGTATAGATTTGTATAGATCCGTATAGATCCATATAGATCCGTATAGATCCATATAGATCCATATAGATTTGTATAGATCCGTATAGATCCGTATAGATCCATATAGATCCATATAGATTTGTATAGATCCGTATAGATCCGTATAGATCCATATAGATTTGTATAGATCCATATAGATCCGTATAGATCCATATAGATCCATATAGATTTGTATAGATCCGTATAGATCCGTATAGATCCATATAGATTTGTATAGATCCGTATAGATCCATATAGATTTGTATAGATCTGTATAGATCCGTATAGATTTGTATAGATCCATATAGATCCGTATAGATCCGTATAGATCCATATAGATCCGTATAGATCCGTATAGATTTGTATAGATCCGTATAGATCCGTATAGATCCATATAGATCCGTATAGATCCGTATAGATCCGTATAGATTTGTATAGATCCGTATAGATCCATATAGATCCGTATAGATTTGTATAGATCCATATAGATCCGTATAGATTTGTATAGATCCGTATAGATCCGTATAGATCTATATAGATCCGTATAGATTTGTATAGATCTGTATAGATCCGTATAGATTTGTATAGATCCATATAGATCCGTATAGATTTGTATAGATCCGTATAGATCCGTATAGATCTATATAGATCCGTATAGATTTGTATAGATCTGTATAGATCCGTATAGATTTGTATAGATCTATATAGATCCGTATAGATTTGTATAGATCCGTATAGATCCGTATAGATCTATATAGATCCGTATAGATTTGTATAGATCCGTATAGATCCGTATAGATCTATATAGATCCGTATAGATTTGTATAGATCTATATAGATCCGTATAGATTTGTATAGATCCGTATAGATCCGTATAGATCTATATAGATCCGTATAGATTTGTATAGATCCATATAGATCCGTATAGATTTGTATAGATCCGTATAGATCCGTATAGATCTATATAGATCCGTATAGATTTGTATAGATCTGTATAGATCCGTATAGATCCATATAGATCTGTATAGATCCATATAGATCCGTATAGATCCATATAGATCCATATAGATCCGTATAGATCCATATAGATCCGTATAGATCCGTATAGATCCATATAGATCCATATAGATGTGTGTAGACTTGTAGTTTGCAGCTGAGGTCATTTATTGACAGTTGATTGATCCATGTGATGCTGTGTGTATCAGAAATAAAGATTCACTAACGATCTGTGTCTGTTCCACATCTTGATTTTTCTGAAAATGAAATCAATTGAGTTTAACGTCACTCTGACCGATTTTATGAATTTAATTCTATGAATTATTAAACGTTTATTTTGGATGAAATATTTTGTTTGTTTGACTTTCTGCTGCTTTTAAAACTTATTGATTGATTTGTTGTTTATTCACAGTTTTACTGCATATTTTACATTTAAACATAATTTATATATTTAATATAATATATATTTAATCCAGGTGCTCCAGCTTCCTCCCACAGTCCAAAGACATGCAGGTTAATTGGTGACTCTAAATTGTCCGTAGGTGTGAATGTGAGTGTGAATGGTTGTCTGTCTCTATGTGTCAGCCCTGTGATAGTCTGGTGACCTGTCCAGGGTGAACCCTGCCTCTCACCCAGTGTCAGCTGGGATAGGCTCCAGCCCCCCGCGACCCTCAAGAGGATGAAGCGGTTAGAAGATGAATGAATGAATGAATGAAAAATGATTAAATTGTTTAATAAGATATTTTTCCCTTGAAAGATATTTCATCAGTTGGTTTTATTTATTTACTTTTTGAATTAAAGATATCTTTTTGTTTTATTTATAATGAGTAAACAAAGATTAACATATTTTAAATTTAAACTAATTTTATAAAAATAATAAAACAGTAAAATATTATTTGACTGAAGTTGTTTGTTCTCTTCAAACATTTGTATTTCTTTATTCGTTGTGTTTATATTTCTTCATCAATATATTTATTATGTTTTATTTATTTATTTTTTTAGTTTATTTTCAGTTGTTGTTTTTGTTTGTTTTGTATTTGTTGTATTTGTGACCTCCGTCCAGCAGGAGGCGCCCTGCGGAGCTCCCTTCACTGCTGCTGTCGTAAAATCTGCCGCAAAGCAGTGAGCCGTCAGTGAGAACATCACGAGCTGCTCTGTGAGTGTGTGATGATCAATAATCATCAAAGAGTTGATCATAATCGATCGATAATGTGGTCGAGTGTGGAGCAGCTGGTGCTGGAGGAGTTCATGGTGACGGCGGTGACTGAAATCTGTCAGAGACTCAAAGAGACACGCGAAGAAGAAAAGACTGAGGTCTCTCTCTCTCTCACACACACACACACACACACACACACACACACACCTGGGGGATATTCCAGAAAGCAGGTTTAGTGAAAACTCAGAGTAAGTTAACCCTGAGATGAGGGAAACTCTGAGTCAGTCACCATGGTAACAGACTCTGTGAACATAACCTGCTCGCTGACAGGTTTTCTTCAATAAACCCTGAGTGTTTCTCTGTCTCCTCCCTCTTACACGCTGTTTCATTTCCTCATTCATTCAGTCCGTGTCAAAGCTTGTATGGAAGCGCGTTCATTAGCGGAGATTTACCGTCTGTCACAGTCTAAATCCTGCTGGATATTAGTTTGTTACTCAGGACTGTCTGAAGTTACTGAATTTATGCACATCAATCATTTCTTTGGACATCAGTTTTTGTCTTTACGTTCAAATATTACACAGCGAGAATTCACCCTCAGCTCAGAATCAAACCTCTGTCCTTTTTATATTTATTATTTTTATAACACTGTGCACAAGGATCAGACTGTCAGTCTGTTAGAGCAGCTCCCAAATGTTTATTGCACATAATGTGTAGGTCTAATTATTTAAATGTTAAAAATGGGTATGAAGCTTTAGACACGTAGTATCAATGACTAATGATCTCTGTCACTGATGTCACTGGTCGCACTGATGGAACATAATTCCTATAGCCTAATATTGGGGATTATATGTTCATATTTCTGAGTGAGCAATGGTGCAGCATTTCACTGTCTTTAAATTTACTACATTTGTAGCTGAAATAAAGTCACTGAATGCTGTTGAGTCAAGATACAAATAGATGTGCAACATTTTAAAATCTACTGTATTTTAACCTCAAAGTCTTTTCAAGTGCAAATCACCAAACATATTATTACTGGGTCAGACTGTGAGTTTACAGTCATGTCTTTATGTCTTTGATCTATAGCCTAGCCTATATGTTTTAAATCTTCTGCCTCCTGTGTTTTTCCCCATCAGATTAAATCTCAACAAATATATTATTGTATATTATTAATATAATGTAATGTATCTACAGCCTGATACACAGTCAGATTCCACCACTTTATCTTCATTAAGGAAATGTAAGTCTGATAAATGATGAGTAAACTTTTTTATTAACTTTATGGTTAACTTATTGACACTTTCCTCGCTCTGACTCAGGCTCTTCTTTTAAAGATAAACGTGCACCGTCTGCTACACATGCATTAATATCTCTACATCCACTGGATTAAAATGGAGGCGCTGTCTTTTATTTACCTGTTGCCATGGTGAATCGTGGAGTCGGAGCTCCATTGATGATGGCTTTTTATTGTCGGCTTAACTCAGAGTGAACATACTCAGAGTTGACTGAACTAACTCAGATCAGCTGTTCTGGAACCGGTAACTCAGAGTTTCCCATCTCAGAGTAAATCAATTCAGAGTTCAGGGTCAGACTCAGAGTTTGTTGAACCTCCTACCTGGAATACCCCTCTGATCATTCGTTTAATGATAAAGTGTTAGAACTGACCCGCTGCAGCTGCACTCTGATCAATTAATCGCTCATTATAAATTATTTATTAACTTCAGTCATTGTGTGTATGTATGTGTGTGTGTGTGTGTGTGTGTGGGAGAGAGAGAGAGAGAGTGTGTGTGTGTGTGTGTGTGTGTGTGTGTGTGTGTGTGTGTCCTCTGACACTGTCACAATCTGCTGTTTATTGAATTTCATTTAAAGAGGAAGATATTTATTTATTTATTTATTTATTTTTCTCCCTTTTTAAATGAATAAATTAAATATTTTGTTGATCCTGAGGGGAAGCTGTGATTGGTTACAGTCGCTGTGATGTAAACAAGAAAGAATAATAATAAATAAATACATGTCGTCACATGTTTGTTTACAATAAAGTCATCTTGATTGATTAGTGTGACGTCACTGGTCCGGACGTGTTTCTATAGCATGAGCTGAGCGCCGCGTGGCTTCCTGTGTGTGTGTGTGTGTGTGTGTGTGTGTGTGTGTGTGTGTGTTGTAGGAGGAGCTGCTGGCGGTGATGAAGAGGCTCTGTGAGGCGCTCCTGCAGGAGCTGAGGAGGCTGCTGGAGGAGCAGCAGGAGCTCAGACAACGTGAGGACTGATCGTCAGCATCATGTGATCATGTCATCATGTGATCACGTGTTTACCTCTGTCATCTCTCTGTCTCTGCAGACGCCGCCGTCAAGCCTCAGCGGGACTCCGCCCCCCCTGCAGCTGAAGGAGACCCTCAGGTGGAGGTCAGCCACCAGTCAGACGCTCCCGAAGCTGAGAGCAGCCAATCAGAGCAGACGTCTACGGCGGGCGGCAGGCGGAGCTTCAGCTGCAGCGTCTGCAGCAGCAGCTTCTCCAGACGGACCAACCTAAGCGCTCACCTGCGTGTCCACAGCCGCGAGCGTCCCTTCACCTGCTCCACCTGCGGGAAGACTTTCTCCGCCCGCAGCAGTGTCAGAGTCCACCAGCTCACCGTGCACGGCGAGCAGCGGCCCCACAGGTGTCCTCACTGCAGCAAGGTGTTCGGCACCCGCAGCCACCTCAGGACGCACCTGACGTCCAGCTGGGGGCGCCACGGACAGACGCTCACCTGTTCGTCCTGTGGCGAGACGCTGGTGGCGAGGTGCCGCCTCCGAGAGCACAGGCTCACCTGTCAGAAGACAGACGACAGGTTCAGGTGTGCAGAGTGCGGGAAGGAGTTCTCCAAACACAGTTACCTGTCTGCGCACCGCAGAGTCCACCTGAAGGACAAACCCTTCAAATGTCCCACCTGTCAGAAAGGTTTCACCACACGCCGCAGCGTCCACGTCCACCAGCTGACCGTCCACAGAGGACTGAAGCCGTTCACCTGCAGCGTCTGCAGGAAGACCTTCAGCCAGCGCAGCGGCCTCACGGCTCACCTGAGGACGCACACGGGTGAGCGGCCGCACGCCTGCGAGCAGTGCGGGAACTCTTTCTCCAGCAGGAGCAGCCTGTCGGTGCACCGCCGCGTCCACACCGGAGAAAAGGCGTTCAGCTGCGACACCTGCGGGAAGAGCTTCAACGTGTCTGCCAACCTGCGGCGCCACCAGCTCGTCCACTCAGGCCGCCGGGCGTTCAGCTGCACCGTGTGTGGCCGCAGCTTCACGCAGGCCGGACACCTGAAGGTGCACCGCACCGTGCACAGCAGCGAATGGGCGTTCATCTGCAACGCCTGCGGGAAGGGCTTCAGACAGCGCAGTGCCCTGCTGGTGCACGAGCGCGGCCACGCCGGCATCAAACCGCACAGCTGCAGCGAGTGCGGAAAATGCTTTTCCTCGTCCACGTCGTTAAGACGCCACCAGCTGGCTCACAGCGGGCAGAGAGCTCACACCTGTGACGAGTGCGGGAAGAGCTTCACCAGCGCCCACATCCTGAAGACTCACCTGCAGCTGCACGGCGCCAGCAAAGCGTTCTCCTGCGACGTGTGCGGCCGCGGCTACAGCTCGCTGAGCTACCTGAAGACGCACCGCCGCAGCCACTCGGAGGGGAAACCGTTCAGCTGCGCTCAGTGTCAGAAAAGCTTCTCCACGCAGGCCAGCATGAAGCTGCATGAGCGCACGCACAGCGGAGAGAAACCGTACGTCTGCGAGGTCTGCGGGAAGAGCTTCAGCATGTCGCAGAACCTCGTCAGACACAAGCGCGTCCACAGCGGAGAGAAGCCGTTTGAGTGTGGCGTCTGCGGGAAGAGATTCAGTCAGAACAACAACCTGAAGTCTCACCAGCTGGTTCACACGGGACAGAAACCGTTCAGCTGCTCCGCCTGCGCCCGCGGCTTCACCTCCATGAGGAGCCTCCGAGAGCACAAGTGTGTCGCTGCTGAGTGAGCGGCGAGTCAGACAGGAAGCTGAGGAGCAACCACCTGTCCTGAGAGCGTACGGTCAAGAGCCGAGGCCGAAGACACGAGGTCATAACGACCGTCAGTCCTGGAAACGTTCCCTGAGAGCGACTGTCAGGGGTCTCAGGGGGTGGAGCCTATCCCTGCTGTCATTGGGTGAGGGGCGGGGCTCTGTGCCTTGCTATGAGGCGATGGTGCGAACACCACTGCACCACCCAACACTGAAGTCTTGGTTTGAGACACTCTTAAGAGACAGTTATGACTCATGTTGAAGCTGAACGTCCAGAGAAGAAGAGAAAACATTTAAACGTATATTTTGTTTTGTTTTTAAAGCTGCAGCAGATGTTTGTCAGAGAAACAGACTGCACGACTCAAGCTGCTGTTCAGATGTGTCACTTTACAGAAATATTAAAGTGTGATGTCTCAGATGTTTTTATTCCTCCAGGCTGCGTTTGTGATCTGAATCTTTCTCCTGAGAGAGATCAGATCTGAGTCCACGATGAGACACGTCCTGTTTCACACCTTCTTTATTTACAGTTTAACGTCATCCATGAGGTCACGTGTCCATTTGTTGCTTGCAGACTCTGACAGGAAAAATAAATCATCAGAGTTGTGTTCAAACTCTGAACCTCCTGGTTTCATACTGCAGGAGGAGAATAAAGATGGAAACTGACATCATCATCATCATCATCATCATCATCGTCATCATCGTTCACACTGAAACATGTTTGTAACATGACTTAAAACCTGAAATAAAAAACACGTTCAACGTTTAAAGTCTCTTTTTTTATCTTGTCCTTAATCTTGTTCAGCAGTCGAGGCGCCCAGAGGCTCAGTGGGCGGGGCAGCGACACGTGTACAGAGGCCACAGTGGCCGCAGGTTGCCGACTGTCAGCCCGTCTGTCGCACATAAAAAGCCTAAAAATAATCAGTCATCAGTCCATTCTGTGTGTAAAAGACTGGCCACTTTATTAGGAACACCTTGCAAGTACCGGGTTGGACCCCCTTTGCCTTCAGCACTGCCTTAATTCTTCATGGTGCGTTATCCTGCTGGAAGTAGCCATCAGAAGATGGGTACACTGTGGTCATAAAGGGATGGACACGCTCAGCAACAATACTCAGGTAGACTGTGGTGTTTAAACCATGCTCAGTTGGTACTAAGAAAATCTCCCCCACACCATTACACCACCAGCAGCAGCCTGAAGCGTTGATACAAGGCAGGATGGATCCATGCTTCCATCTGAATGTGGTTTTTCCAATCTTCTATTGTCCAGTTTTGGTGAATTGTAGCCTCAGTTTCCTGTTGTTAGCTGACAGGAGTGGCACCTGGTGTGGTCTTCTGCTGCTGTAGCCCATCTGCTTCAAGGTTGGACAAGGTGTTGTTGCTTCAGAGATGCTCTTCTGCACACCTTGGTTGGAACCAGTGCTTATTTGACTTCCTGTTGCCTTTCTATCATCTTGAACCAGTCTGGCCATTCTCCTCTGACCTCTGGCATCAACAAGGCATTTTGGCTCACTGGATATTTGCTCTTTTTGGGACCATCCTCTGTAAACCCTAGAGATGGTTGTGCTGAAAATCCCAGTAAATACTCAGACCAGCCCGTCTGGCACCAACAACCATGCCACGTTCAAAGTCACTTCAATCACCTTTCTTCATCATTCTGATGCTCCGCTTGAACTTCAGCAGCTCGTCTTCACCATGTCTACATGACTAAATGTTAATGAGCTTTGGAGCCTTTTGTAATATTTCTTCCATTTTTATTTTGTTTAATATTTTGTATTACTTTTTAAAACTTTTTTCCACATTATATTTTTTCTTCTATCTTTATCTTTTGATTTATTGTTATATTTGATATATATAGTATTTGCCGAGTTTTTAAATTAAATTTTAAATGTTTTTTTTCCTATGTTTTTATTGTATATCTATATTTATTATATTTTATTTTTTGTTATTTTGATTGTTTTCTTTCTCTCTCTCTCTCTCTCTTTTTTTTTTCTTGGCTGATGCGTGTGACCGGGGTCTTTTATTTTGAAGTCTCACACCGGAAGCTGTCAGTGGCTCGGTGTAAACACCCCCGGTGGGATGGTGACTGGGTTCTGTCCGGGTTTAGTCCTTCTGTACCCGGGTTAAACGTCAGCACGGTGACCCGCTCCAGCTCCAGACCAACACCTGATCCGAGCCGAGCCGAGTTGAGCCGAGTGAACCGTCCGAGAGCAGCATGAATGAGACGGAGGGGCTCCGGTTCCGGCGGGTGCACCGACCGCAGGTCATCACCGACGAGCTGCCGGAGCACCGCTACAAGGGATCCGGGTAAGAAACGGAACCGGGACCCGGGGCGGACACTAACACACGATCACCGAGCGGAACAGGACCGTTACCGTCTCCGGTTCTGCCTCAGCAGCACCGTGAGGCAGCAGCCGGATGTTTCAGGCTCATTGATTATTGATCAGACAACCGGAAGTGATTCTGTGTGTTTTATTGGTCACAACGAGCTGATTGGAAACAGGAAATAAAACCGATCTGATTCAGAAACAGACTTCCGGTGTTGAAATTCGTTACCTGCCGAGTATCTGAGCTGATGACGTCACATAAAGTTATTACTCCGTGAAGGCTGATTAAATAAAGCAGCAGCTGAAGTAATCGAGTACATACTTACTCACTTACTGAATTAAAGTACAGAGTTGGAGTTCTTGTACTTGAGTATTTTTATTATTCTGCTCTCTCCTCCATCTTTATACTTCACTACATTTATCTGACACTTTAGTTACTTTACCGATTCAGATTATTAATACTAATAATCATTGATCTAATTAATAATAAATAATGTTTATAAAGTAGATAAAGACATTAAAATCAGCTCCACCTTCACCAGCTACAACATTAAATTCATCAACACATTAATGCCTCAGTGATTACAGATTACAGATTACTCTGCACACTTTGGTACTTCATAAGTATTTTAATAATATTACTTTTGTAATTAAGTACATTTCTGAACGTGGTATTGTTTTATTACTGCTTTTACTGAAGTACATGATCTGAGTACTTTTCTCAACACTGGCTAAATCTTTTCACGATGGAGGAGAAGCTAACTAGCTTAGCATAAAACTAAATAGCTTTGCAGATCTCAGCAGCTACCAGCTCATTAGTTAATTTTAAATTGATATATTGATTTCAGTACCGTTATTGATAATAATACTCTGACTGAGAGAAACTCAGCCAAACACTCGACTCCTTTCAGATACTGTCTGTAAATAAAGTAAAGTTTAAAGAGTAGAGGACTGAGGATTGATCCCTGAGGAGCAGGGGTGGGACTCTCTAGGCACCTCACGATTTGATTCAATTCCGATTCCAAGGGCAACAATTTCGATTATAAAATGATTCTCAATTCTAAAATGAGTCAGTAAGAAAATTTACACTGGATATTGAAAATCATTATTGTAATAAAGCTGGGAATACATATCCAGTACATACAAACTGTATTACTTACTGTGGTTGAGATGACTACACCGGTCTCCTCCGGTCCATCCTCCTCATCCACAAATCTCAACGGGACTCTCCTGTCCCTCGTCGACCTTCTCGACATTTCTCCTCCAGTATTTACAAAACTATAACTGCCTATGACTGTCTATGAACTATAAAAACACGAACATTTGCAAAAAAGACGAACGATGGCAAAACTACGAACCATGGTGAAAACACGTCAAAAAACACTCAAAAGCTCTCAAAAAAACTCAAATACTATTATTTACAACACTAAATGTTATTTACAAAATAAACACCACCAAAACCCCGCTAAATCACTCCAACTTGCTCCTCGTCAGCTGTCACTCTCCTCCTGCTGTGCTCACTTCCCTCCTCTCCTTCACAGGTAATGACCCTGAGGAACCCCAGAGTTTAAAGAGTAGAGGACCAAGGATTGATCCCTGAGGAGCCCCAGAGAACAAAGTGTTCAGTATTCAGAGTGTCAATTGTTTCCTTGTTTCTCTCCTCTCTCAGCACCTACAGCGGGAAGGTGTTCCAGGTGACTCTGCTCTCTCTGGGTGGCTTCCTGCTTCTTCCTCTCCTGTTCATCATCCTCATCCTGGAGTCTCCCATCCAGCCTGACGTGTTCAGGTGAGTCAGTCTGCTCACAGCAGAACATTTGATTTGTTTGAACACTTCAGCATTAGTAACCTCCATCCGCACATGACCTGACATGTTTGGTCACGTGATCAGTTTAAACCCAACAGATTAAATATCTGCTGCCGGCTGCGTGAAATTCTTCTCATTTAAAATGTTTTACATTTTTCCGATGTTAGCAGACCTGTTTTTATTTCAGGTGAAGCAGCTGTCAGTAAACTTTGGTTCAGTTTCTTTTTACTCACAAAAACATCAAGTGAACCAAAATATTCCAGCAGGTCAGGACAGCATTCTCTCCTGTCATTAGTCAGATGTGTCAGCGGGGCGGGGTCACAAAATAAACACCAGATATTAAGTGAATGAAAATTGAGATAAGAAATAAGTCGAGTCGCTGTGTGGCTTTCTGCACGTCACATGAACTTCAACATCCACAGTTAAGGGCAGTTTTTCAACTTGGACTCTTTTCTCCTGTGTTTTGTGTCTCTGACTGATGGGAACAGCAGTTTTTGAAATTGCTCCAGTACTGAGAGAGAAATAGGTTATTTTTTTAACCAGAAACAGCACCGAAATCACCATCACCAAACCCACCAGACTGCATTTAAAAAATCATTTTATCGTCATTAAACACACTTTATGCACAGACGACAGAAACAAAATAAAACTCACAGAAACCATCTCAGGGGGCGTCGGTAGCGTAGTGGATAGTGCTGGCGCCCCATGTACAGAGGCATTGCCTCGCTGCAGTGGTTGCGGGTTTGAGTCTGGCCTGCGACCCTTTGCTGCGTGTCAGTCCCCACTCTCTCTCTCTCTCTCTCTCTCTCTCTGTCTCCCCTCACACACTGTCCTGTCCATTAAAGGCAAAAAGCCCACAAAAATAATCTTTAAAACAAAAGAAGAAACCATCTCAGTTCATCTCTTCACTGTTCCAACAGTCACCAGCTCTGTTTGGTTTAAATTAACCCTTAATTCACCAGTTAGATGTGACAACGTGCCGCCTCTATACACACTAACATGACTGGTTATTTAAATGGAGTCTGGTGGGTTTGGTGATTTCAGGACTGTTTCTGTTCAAATAAAAATGATCTTCCTCTTTATCCAAACAGTCTCAGATTGTTCAGCTGTTTGTAAAGTTGTGAGCCTTAAAGGATCTGAAGTCACTGAGGTTAGAAATATAACAATGATAACGTCATAGCACATTGTTAGAATATAGGTTACGGGCGTTGAGTAACGTTAGTGCTGCTTTTTCATTTCATTAACATTTTTGGACATTTAAAAAATATTTTTCAGACATTCAATTGACTTTTTGTTCTCAGACATTTTATAAAAACAATTTTGGACATCTTAATAATATTTTTTGGATATGTGGGCTACAGCAACACTAAACCCCTGAGCTTGCCTGAGAAGGACTAAATGCACAAAGCTGCTATTTTTAAATATCCCATGGAGAGAGACTCTCACTGCAGCCTGTTCTATTTTGTTGTGAAAATGTGGGCGTGCAGCCTCGTTCTGTGGACGATAAACCAGGTGCAGACTTCCATCTGTGTCACCGCTGATGAGGAAATACAGCGAGTGCTGGACGGAGCAGTGAGTGACAACAACCCCGCCCACATTTAAGAGGACTGTCTGAACACACCGAGGGTCTAGGTACCATGTCTGAAGGCTTACTGCTGGTTCCAAACTCAAACTAAAACATGATGGCAGTCGATGACATCATAGCGTTAATGACTGAAGAGTTGTGCTATTATGGTGAGTTGAATTAATAATATCTAAAGTAAATGTGATAGTGACTCTCCTGTCAGTTTAAAAACTTCACTCTACAGCAGGAGACGACTGTTTCCCCCTCGCTGACCCCGCCCCCTAATTATGACCTCACAACAACAGAACGAATCAAGCTGATGTTTTAAATGTAGAGTTTTATGTGGTTCAGATGATCCTGGAGGCTGTAACCACCATAACTTCTGAACATGTCCATATTCAATATGTTTATTAATGATTGTTCGATAAATAATAATCTATCAGGTGGTTCATCCTGCAGAGTTGTCATGGAAACCATGTCTGTGATGTAAACTTGACTTCCTCTTACATCATCCTGCTGAAATGTTGAGACATGGAGTCCCAGATGTGTTTGTCGTAATAATTTCACATCAGATGAATCTTTGTCGACATGACTGTAACGTGTCTGTGGTTCTTCAGTTGGTCGTCTGTCGGAGCAAACTCAACCTGATGAGTCTCTAACGGCTGACTGTGAACATTTCAACTCTCTGCTGCAGATATGTGAACATTTGCTGACTCTCCTGGTTAATGATTTATCAGAGGAAGTTCTAACAAACATCTGAGAGTCTGACAGTTTGGACACACAACTTCATCATTTCACAATACAGTTATTACACAGTAAAGACAAATCATCCTGTGTCAGGAATGATCAGGTGACAGGTGCCAGTATCAGTAAAAAAAACTCTTGAGTCACTTTGTGTCGGACAGGATGAAACACGTCAAGATTTCAAGTGTCAGCTCTTGACTGAGATATCAGACAGAGACCACGATTGGGAGGAGAGTCATTTTATGATTAAGATTTTATTTATTTAAACATAAAGTTGTAATATTTTAAGGACAAATGTACCTCTAAAAAAGTTATATTTTCAAAACAGGTTGTAATAGGCAAGGCAAGAGTAATATTTAAATTATGTCTTATTTCAGAATAAAATCACATTATTTCTTAAAAAAAAAAAAAGTTTTGAAAATTTTAAAATTTTTAGAGGAATGTAATATGTAGAGAAAAAAGTTGTAATATTTCAATGTAAAAGTATTTAGAAAAAAATAATTAAATTTGAGAGAAAAGTTGTTTATTTGTAAAAAAAAAAAAAAAAAAAAAGTAATATTTTAAGAATAAACGTACATAAGTTTGAATATTATGAGAGTACTATTTGGATGATGTAATATCACAGTACTTTTTTAAAAAGTTGTGTTTTGTTATAATGCAGTGTGTGTTTTTTAGAAAATATTCAAAGAAAATATAGTAATATTTAGAAAAGTGTTTAGAATCAAGTTGTTAACTTGAAAGAAAATTCATTAATTTGGAAATAAAATTGCATTATTTATAGAAAAATGTTTTTAAAAAATACAATATATATATATAAAATATAAACATATTTTGAAAATAATATGTAATATTATTATTTAAGTTTTAGTATTATTATATTATTTAAAATATGTAATATTTAAAAAATAAAATCACATTATTTCTAAAACTTTTTTGTAAAATGTTATATTTTAAGAAGAATAGAATATTAGGGGAAAAAAGTTGTTTTTTTAACAATAAAGTTGTAATAGTAACATTTGAGAATAAAGTTGCACATATCTATATATATATATGTATAATTTTTTTTTAAATGTGTCCTATTTTAAGTATAAAATCATAATATTTTGAAAATAAAGTTGCATTATTTTATAGAGAAAGTATTTTAAAAAATGTGTGTGTAATATTTCCAGAAACAATATTTAGTTGTTTTTTAGAATGAAGCCGTAAATTTGATAAAAAGATTTTCCATAATAAAGTTCTGATATTTTGATTATTTTTTTTATATATAGAAACAACTCATCATACTCAGTGAATAAAGACAAAAAAATTTGACTTGTTTCTCATAGGATTAAAAATGAATGAATTCAGATTTTTGTATCTCTAACAGCGGCGCTAACACCTTAAAGTCGTAAAGTGGTGTATATATTGAAACGCCTCCTGCTGGTTGTTTTGTGTTACTGCAGTCTGAAGGAGCCTCCACTGATGAAGGGCTGCTGGGAGCCGAACCTGAAGCTCCGAGAGGCCCAGAGACTGTTCGAGGACCAGATCATCGGACCCGAGTCCATCGCCAACATCGGAGGTCAGCGTAGTTTAGTTTGACCTCCTGTCACAGCTGGACGATGAAGATGATGAAGAAGACTGAGAGCTGACACGTGTTTGTCTTTTCTGTCCGCAGACGTTTTGTTCGCTGGAACAGCTGATGGGAAAATCGTGAAGCTGGTTGGTCGAAGAATTCACA
>NC_135750.1:615000-662500 GCF_041903045.1 Epinephelus lanceolatus
GAATTTAAATTTAATTATTCAAGTTCTAATCATGTTTAAATTAAATCAACGGATTCACTGATTTAATTTAAACATGATAAAAGTCCAGAATCCACTGTGGGTTTGTTTTTTTAAATATCACATTTTTTTCATAATGAATCAATGATAGCATTAATGAACAGTTTAATTCCAGACACAGTCTGTGAATCGCTGCTGAAGAACTTGACCACTTCCTGTAGGTGTTTCACAATAAAAGCCTTGCTGAGTTGTTGCGTGTTGTTTCCTGTCAGAGTGTTGGAGTACGACACGGAGAGCCGGGAGCTGACGGTGGTGATGGAGAACCTTCGATTCCCAAACGGGCTCCACCTACTGCCTGACGAGGAGTCGGTGCTGGTGGCCGAGACCACCATGGCTCGGATACGCAGGTAAACACACCTGATCCTTAACCACCTGAACCTGACTGAACCACCTGTCTGCACATGCCTCCAGGTTTTATTATTCTGTTAATTCAACAGTCGGAAGAATAAACACATGTATTCTTCTAAATTCAGATGAAACAAAACCAGCTTATTGTAAGCATGTGACCTGGAGTCAGCAGGTGTCAGCTCAGGTGTAACAGCTCAGGTGTGACAGCTCAGGTGTGTCAGCTCAGGTGTGACAGCTCAGGTGTGTCAGTTCAGGTGTGACAGCTCAGGTGTGTCAGCTCAGGTGTGACAGCTCAGGTGTAAGAGCTCAGGTGTGACAGCTCAGGTGTGACAGCTCAGTTGTAAGCTCAGGTGTGACAGCTCAGTTGTAACAGCTCAGGTGTGACAGCTCAGGTGTGAAAGCTCAGGTGTGACAGCTCAGTTGTAAGCTCAGGTGTGAAAGCTCAGGTGTGACAGCTCAGTTGTAACAGCTCAGGTGTGACAGCTCAGTTGTAACAGCTCAGGTGTAACAGCTCAGGTGTGACAGCTCAGTTGTAACAGCTCAGGTGTGTCAGCTAAGGTGTGACAGCTCAGGTGTGACAGCTCAGTTGTAACAGCTCAGTTGTAACAGCTCAGGTGTGACAGCTCAGGTGTGACAGCTCAGGTGTGACAGCTCAGGTGTGTCAGCTCAGGTGTGACAGCTCAGGTGTGACAGCTCAGGTGTGACAGCTCAGGTGTGACAGCTCAGGTGTGTCAGCTCAGGTGTGACAGCTCAGGTGTGTCAGCTCAGTTGTGACAGCTCAGGTGTGACAGCTCAGGTGTGACAGCTCAGGTGTGACAGCTCAGTTGTAACAGCTCAGGTGTGACAGCTCAGGTGTGACAGATCAGGTGTGACAGCTCAGTTGTAACAGCTCAGGTGTGTCAGCTCAGGTGTGACAGCTCAGGTGTGTCAGCTCAGGTGTGTCAGCTCAGGTGTGTCAGCTCAGGTGTGACAGCTCAGGTGTGTCAGCTCAGGTGTGTCAGCTCAGGTGTGACAGCTCAAGTTACAGCCTGATTCAAACTGCTTCACATGATGAAACAAAAATAGAAATTATAATTACTATATGTGTAGATAAGGATCTCGTAATTACGAGATAAGGTGTCTAATTTTTTTTATCCAGTGAATGCAATGCGCTTCCGTAGTATCTGACAAAGGGTTATTTAAATCTATCTGATCTATATTGATCTGTCTATATGTATGTGTGTGTGTGTGTGTGTGTGTGTGTATACAGATGATGAAAATTATGTGGTCATGTGCTAAAGGTCACATGATGTTATATATATTACAAATGTCAATCAACAGTATATATGATGAAAGTTATGTAACGATCTCTGTGATAGATGAAGATGTCGGCTCTCTTTGTTGCCACGGAAACGAGCTGCCGGCCTGGTTCTACCCACATGAAGTGTGTGTGTGTGTGTGTGTGTGTGTGTGTGTGTGTGTGGGTCAGTGGGAGGTGTAGTGGACTCGTCAGCTTATTTTCATCCTACCTGCTGTGACAGAGACAATTTGAACTGTTTGACTGTATAAATATGTTTTATTATTTAACCCCGACCTGTCCAGGCTCTGTGTTCACTATATATACCTGGTTTATATAAAACACATCAGCGTAGGTGTAAACAGATATGAGGACATTATTACAGCTGTTTAACTGTGTTGTTTTTATTATCTGTTTATACAGAGAAATAAATCAACAAATAAGTTCCAGATAAAATAACATTTAAGAAAATAGTAAAATACAAACAAAAGAAGATGAAAGGTGATTTGTTAAATACAATATAAATAAAATTAGACAAAGTAAAGAGTTGGTTGATAAATACACTCAATATAAAATAAACAGTTCCACCATGAAGCACTTTTAAACTGCTGATGACATATTTTATATTATTTAATATTATTTCTGGTCACCAGTCAGACTGTGTGAGGACAGACTGGAACTGTTGTGTCCTCACTCTTTGTCTCAGAGGACACGTCTTTGTGTTTCTGTATCAGAGTCCACGTTGCCGGTCTGAATAAAGGTGGGATGGACACGTTCATCGACAACCTGCCCGGTTTCCCTGACAACATCCGCCCGAGCTCGACCGGAGGTTACTGGGTGGCCATGTCGGCGGTGCGGCCCAACCCCGGCTTCTCCATGCTGGACTTCCTGTCCCAGAGACCCTGGATCAAGAAACTCATCTTCAAGGTGAAAAGACACAGAGACAGAGACAGACCAGGTCCAGGTCCAGCTGCTCCTGGACCTTCAGGGAAACTTTCAGGACCCAGAAAGTTTTTATGTCTTAGTTCAGGAGACGCTGGTCTCCAGATCAGCCAATCAGTGTGAAGCACCGATCAGTGTAGATGAGCTATGTTCAAAGAGACAATAACAACCTGTAGGTGTCCGCGTAGGGACCATAATGACTAACAGGTGTCCTCGTAGAGACGATAACAACCTGTAGGTGTCCTCGTGGGTGTCCTCTTAGTGACATTAAAAATTCTCAGGTGCCCCATTAAAAACAATAGTGACCCGCAGGTGTCTTTGTAGAGACGATCATAACCTGTAGGTGTCCTCGTAGGGACGATAACGACCTGCAGGTGTTCTCGTAGGGACCATAATGGCTAACAGGTGTCCTCGTAGAGACATTAAAAATTCTCAGGTGCCCTGTTAAAAACAATAGTGACCCGCAGGTGTCATAACCTGCATGTGTCCTTGTAGAGACGGTAACTGTGTTCATCATAAGAAACAACAGTCTTGAATGTCCTGTCGTCTGATTGGCTGTCTGTTGTCTCGTGGAGGCGGAGCTTTGAGAGGCTGTAAATGTTTTCCAGGAGTCCTGCAGTTTTTACATCCGACACTTTTCAGACCAGGAAATCTGAACAAACCAAGAAGGTTCTGCAGAGTTTGATTTTCAGATCCTGTGATGTAATAACTTTCTTTCCGTCTTTGTAACCTTTATCCTGGCTTCCTATTTCCTTCCTTCCTTCCCTCCTCCCTCCTCTGCAGCTCTTCAGTCAGGACGTCCTGGTGAAGTTCGTCCCTCGGTACAGCCTGGTGGCGGAGCTCCATGAAGGTGGCGTCTGCACACGGAGCTTCCACGACCCCAACGGCCTGGTGGTGGCTTACGTCAGTGAAGTCCACGAGCATGATGGGAGCCTGTACATGGGCTCCTTCCGCTCACCGTACATCGCCAAACTTGACCTGCGCAAGGTCTAAAGACAATAAAGACCAATTGACTGATGGATGTACAGACGGACATGTGTGACTTAGTAAGAAGTCTGAAACCGCGACGTGGTGTTCTTCTTTAACAGTGATGTCATGATGCACCAGGAGGTAAATGAAAACCTGTCACAGGTGTGTTGTCAGACTCGGGCGGCGGTCAGTCTGGGATTTTGTTCCAGAGTGAAAGTTCTCGACACACATGAGAGATTACCCTGAAATTCAAACACTGTGTCTCCAGAAGGTGAACCCAAGGGACGCTGCCGACAGGACAGCCTGGTAACCATAGTGACAGTCTGACATCATGTTTGTGTTAGACTTTTTCGTTTTGCAGACATCATGGAGCGTGATCAGGCTGGGTATAGAAATTTTATATCTTCTTTGGTACTAAATGTGTCTGTAGCTCAGAGTTTAAAATCAGGTTCTGATAATTGACATCAAATTTCCGAAACATGATTTTGTTGACTTCCTGATTTAAATCTTAATTTATCCAGTTTTGGTTTTCGCTTGGCGTCTCGTCAGACATTTAACAGCTGATTTGGTTCAATAAATAAAATGTGTTGGTGGGAAAACATGAGTGAGGAATAAAAAAAGTTTTGGTATCGACCCTTTCAGGGCTGACATCACGATGACATCACAGTGACATCATGTTATCAGCTGGAGGTGCAGCTGCCTCTCCCCCACAGGGCTGTAGGCTCCACAGGAGTGTTAAAATGTGTTTGTCTTGTTGTGTTATTGGGAGCCAGAATAGAAGGAGTCATGGCTCAAAACCAGCCGCCACTGCCCGTCAACAAAAACAAAGACAACTATGGTTAAATGTGATAAGACCAAAGGACTGGACGGAGGCCATCATCAAAAATGCTCACATGTGCAGCGCACACTTCATATCAGGTTAGGGAAAAAGTATTTCCTGTTGTAGGGATGAATAAGGTTATGTGTATTAAGGGTTATCATGTCCACCTCATCAGAAACTGGGGAGGGATTAAGAGGAAGATTGGATTTCTCTGCAACGCTAACTTTTTAGCACATTAGCTAACGTTAGCTTCCATAGCAAAACAAATATTGGATTTCCCCATAATATTAGCTCTTTAGCACATTAGCTAACGTTCACTTCCAGTTTGTGTCAGAGTGCGCTCCCACACTCAGAATGAGTGTTTCTGAACGCACCACTCACATCCTTCCTCCATCGT
The DNA here is from genome assembly GCF_041903045.1 of Epinephelus lanceolatus. Lineage (NCBI taxonomy): Eukaryota > Metazoa > Chordata > Actinopteri > Perciformes > Serranidae > Epinephelus > Epinephelus lanceolatus. The sequence continues at coordinate 619,810 of NC_135750.1, forward strand.
CTAAAACAAGACAACAGAAGTTGTTAGCTAGTGCTAGCGTTAGCTAATGTCTGTGGAGAACTGCTCTGGCTCCATCTAAGCCTTGCCCATCAAAAAACGTCACACTGTTTACTAACAGTTAAAGGGTCTATTAGCACTGAAACTCGGGTTGTGTTCGGCAAACAATTTCGGGCCCTAAAATAACGCTCACCTGGTTAAAAGAAAAATTCCCACACCAACCAGCCAAAAAAAAAAGATAGCTTAAGCTAATTAACTCGCTCACAAGCTATTTGGCTGATTCACCAGTAGGTTAGCTTGCTAGCTTGGTCATTGTAGCGCTAACTAGCTGCTCCTAGCCATAAACCTGCAGGCAGACAGGATGAACTTCCAACATCAGTGTTTGTTTACCTGTTAATGTTTTGGGCTCCCAGTCTGCGCTAACCTACAGAGCTAACTGGCTTGGATAGCACTGTTACTGCTACTAGCTGCCATTTCTCACCGTAGTATGTTAGCTAGCCTGAGCCAACAGATAGCATCAAAGTTTGTGCCTGTAGTAAAAGAAATAATTTTATCATTATAAAAAAAACAGTAAAAACTGTCAGGCTGTCATAACATCATGCTGTGTGTTCACCCTCGACTGTTTGTAAAGCAGCGACAGAAATATTAAGCCTGAGTTTTATTACTTTGAATGACACTTTTGGTTGACGTAAAGCGCCCATGTTTGTTCGGTTTTCCTGAAATTTCTTTATTAATGAACACCAAGTCAAAGATAGATTCTGAGTTGTAAAAACAACTTGGGTGTAAAAGCTAATCACAAGTCAGAAGGTGTTATGTATAAATTTTAGCATGTTGGAAAGTTAGCATGGTGATAGAGCCCTGCAGGAATGAGTTAGCATGTTAGCACTTCCTGTTTCCTTGTCTCAAAGTCAGTGTGTTTTTGGAGATGTGTGAAATAAGGACTGTGGTTAACACCAGCTGAGACCCCACTGTCAGTTTACAGCTTAATGTGTTTTTAACCGGTGTCTAAATGAGACTACAGAACGTCATCACGCCCAACACGACTTTACCAACATCGTCCCCCTGCAGAGTTTCAGAGCCACTGTATGAGACATGCACATGCGCAAGCCCGAGAAGACGGGGTATCTGTCAGTCACAGTCTCCTGTCAGTCAAAACCTTACCAGTTTTTAATTCAGCCAATCACTTAACAGCAGTGGGAAGAGTCAACATTTCAACTAGCTAGCAGTGCTAGCACTAGCTAGCATCTGTGTATCAACCCCCAATTCAACCACTGCTCATTTTAAAAGGACCACGGCGGGATAACGTGTCCTCTGTTTAAATTATCGGACAGTTAACGGACAATAAATCATAGCTGTTTGTTTCTGGCTGCTAGCGTTAGCTAACACAGCTAGCAGAGCTCACTGATGATTCAGCTGCTTTACTTTGAGAAACGAATTTTTCTGATCGTGTTTGTTGTTTTGACATTTTCATTGTTTTTGAAATGAGGTGCCAAATGTTCAAATTTAAATCTGTGACCAGGATCTTTATTTGCACGAAGATGTTTAACTCTGTTTTAAACATTTAAAACGTGACGGCAGAAACACGTTTCTTTCACAGTAGTTTTGATGTGTATTTTTAGCTTCCTGGCTCGTCGCTGACGACGGACTGATTTCTCTCTGTCAACTCTTTTCCTTCAGTTGTGTTTGAACCTGTTCTGCAGCTTTTCAGCTTCCTTTCAATAAAAACAAATGAATCATGAAATCTGTTCATTTGTTCTCTAAATATTTCTTTAACCTTTGTAACACCTGTTTGTTTTCCTCTTTACCTCAGTGACGTCACAGTTCATCTGCAGGTTAAAGTCAAAGTTCTTGCGATGATCTCAGATGTTATGAGCTGTTAGCTCTTTCCTAATAAACATTTCTGTGACAGTTTGAACACACCAGACACGTGGCTGCTGTTCATGATTGTGACCAGCAGGTGGCGTCTGCACTCAACACAACCACAGATTAAAGAGGACACAGTTTCTTCTTCACTGCATCACTGAGTGTTTCTGTACAGGAAATAAATCTGCAGGAAAAGTTCAGTTAAAAATGTTGGTTTTATTTTTCAGTGCAGAGTTGAGTTTGACAGGTGAGCGGAGGCGGAGAGCAGCAGGTGAGGATGATGGAGGATGAAGGTGGGACGCAGCCCGTGGTTTCAGGATGAACAGGTGAATTGTCTGACCATGGTCTTGTTCTCCCAGGGAATCACCCAGACCTCCGTGTGACACTGAAACGTCTGAAAGACACAACAGGAAGTAGAATTTTAACCACAAACCCTCTGAACACAGCGTCACAGACGTGTTGTGGTTTAACAAGACTCCAGGAAGTAGTCCAGCACGTGATGTCATCTAACTGAGAAGCAAAGAGTCAAACTGTCCCCATCCATCCTGCTGAGTCACCTGGTGCAGGTCGTCACCTTCAGGCTGAACGTCACAGTTGGACAGATCTCTGTTGTTGTCTCGTTTACGGCAGACGGTTCGGGTCATGTCCAAATCCACGGCGTACAGAGCTCCCTCAACGACCTGAAATACAGTATTTTTGTCTCCTGTAAATCCTTCACATCTCCTCGTGTCAGATTCAGCCTGTGACATCATGTAAGAGTATTTTAGGTTGACCCGCCTTTGACCTTTGACCCCACAGAAATGATGCGTTTCCTGTGTCGTACCTTCATCTGTGCTCTGGTGATGCTGAGGGGTTTGAAGAGGAAGATGTCATTTGACATGTTGTTGTAGAAGGAGACGGCGCTGTCCACGGCCTGCAGAGGGCCCAGGTCCATCGTACTGATATCCCGCCATGTTCCAACCATGGGGCCGCCATCTTGGCTGCCCTCTGCCGACGTCACAGCTGCAGAGGAAAAGGAGGACGGACACAGATGGACAGAGACCTGAACAAGGTGCCAACATGTGTACAGTCTGTGGCTGTGTTTGTTTATTTACTTTATTAATCCCCCTGAGGGGAAATTCAGTGTTTTCACTCTTGCTTGTTAATTACACACAGGTTTGAAAGACACACACGTGCACAAACAGGACCTATACATGCACAAAGTGGAGAGATGTCAGAGTGAGGCGCCTGCTCAAGGGCACCTCGGTAGTGCCCAGAGGGGTATTCCAGGTAGGAGGTTCAACAAACTCTGAGTCTAACCCTGAACTCTGAGTTGATTTACTCTGAGATGGGAAACTCTGAGTTACTGGTTCCAGAACAGCTGATTTGAGTTAGTTCAGTCAGCTCTGAGTATGTTCACTCTGAGTTAAGCCGACAATAAAAAGCCATCATCAATGGAGCTCCGACTCCACGATTCACCATGGCAACAGGTAAATAAAAGACAGGCCTCCATTTTAATCCAGTGGATGTAGAGATATTAATGCATGTGTAGCAGACGGTGCACGTTTATCTTTAAAAGAAGAGCCTGAGTCAGAGCGAGGAAAGTGTCAATAAGTTAACCATAAAGTTAATAAAAAAGTTTACTCATCATTTATCAGACTTACATTTCCTTAATGAAGATAAAGTGGTGGAATCTGACTGTGTATCAGGCTGTAGATACATTATATTAATAATATATAATAATATATTTGTTGAGATTTAATCTGATGGGGAAAAACACAGGAGGCAGAAGATTTAAAACATATAGGCTAGGCTATAGATCAAAGACATAAAGACATGACTGTAAACTCACAGTCTGACCCAGTAATAACATGTTTGGTGATTTGCACTTGAAAAGACGTTGAGGTTAAAATACAGTAGATTTTAAAATGTTGCACATCTATTTGTATCTTGACTCAACAGCATTCAGTGACTTTATTTCAGCTACAAATGTAGTAAATTTAAAGACAGTGAAATGCTGCACCATTGCTCACTCAGAAATATGAACATATAATCCCCAATATTAGGCTATAGGAATTATGTTCCATCAGTGCGACCAATGACATCAGTGACAGAGATCATTAGTCATTGATACTACGTGTCTAAAGCTTCATACCCATTTTTAAAATGTAAATAATTAGACCTACACATTATGTGCAATAAACATTTGGGAGCTGCTCTGACAGACTGACAGTCTGATCCTTGTGCACAGTGTTATAAAAATAATAAATATAAAAAGGACAGAGGTTTGATTCTGAGCTGAGGGTGAATTCTCGCTGTGTGTTATTTGAATGTAAAGACAAAAACTGATGTCCAAAGAAATGACTGATGTGCATAAATTCAGTAACTTCAGACAGTCCTGAGTAACAAACTAATATCCAGCAGGATTTAGACTGTGACAGACGGTAAATCTCCGCTAATGAATGCGCTTCCATACAAGCTTTGACACGGACTGAATGAATGAGGAAATGAAACAGCGTGTAAGAGGGAGGAGACAGAGAAACACTCAGGGTTTATTGAAGAAAACCTGTCAGCGAGCAGGTTATGTTCACAGAGTCTGTTACCATGGTGACTGACTCAGAGTTTCCCTCATCTCAGGGTTAACTTACTCTGAGTTTTCACTAAACCTGCTTTCTGGAATATCCCTCTGGAGGTGAACTGGCACCTCTCCAGCCACCAGTCCACACTTGGTCCGGGCGGGGACTCGAACAGGCGACCCTCCAGTTCCCAACCCAAGTCCCTATGGACTGAGCCAGTCCAGCGTCTGTCTGTCTGTCTGTCTGTCTGTCTGTCTGTCTCTGTGTGTGTCTGTGTCTCTGTGTGTGTCTCTGTGTGTGTGTCTGTGTGTGTGTCTGTGTGTGTGTCTCTGTGTGTGTCTCTGTGTGTGTGTCTATGTGTGTGTCTGTGTCTCTGTGTGTGTGTCTGTGTGTGTGTCTGTGTCTGTGTGTGTGTCTCTGTGTGTGTCTGTGTGTGTCTCTGTGTGTGTCTGTGTGTGTGTCTGTGTCTCTGTGTGTGTCTCTGGGACGGAGGAGTTTGACTCAGCAGAATTTTCTTTTCATCATGAACAAAGTTTTTCTTCAGAAACTAAAACAGCTGTTTTTAATAAATTCACCTTAAACTGAAATATGTAAATAAAAAATACTAAAAATCAGTTTTATTTAAACAAATAAACGTTGTGTCTCAGTCTAAAAACTGTCCCCGTCTTTGTCCACTATGTGGGACGGACAGAAGCTGATTAAAAACCTGACCAGGTGAGAAACGAGAATCTTCTAAACTTCTCTTTAAACCCTGAGAAAGGAAACAGGAAGTCTTTTACCCAGGACGGTGAGCAGAGAGACGAGCAGCAGTGTCTTCGGTCCCATCATGTCCTCTGTTTGTGTCTCTGTAAGGACACGTCTGTGTTTCCTGTGAGGCGGCGACACTCTGACCTCAGATCAGTGTGAACTACCTGTCATGTTTGCTGCGGGACCGGTTTGTTTAACTTCTTTTGCAGGTCACTTCCTGTTGGTGTGAACACTTCCTGTAGCTGCTGAGTCATGTTCACTGAGTCAGGCTCCAAACCTCAGAAGAACTGTGTTTCCCAGCATGCACTGCAGCTGAGCTCCGTCCCAGCTGACAGCCATCAGCACTCACACAGGTGTGGACAGGTGAACCAGTCTGTCCAGTCTGTTTGTCTGACAGTGGAGTGAAATACAAAACATTTTAAGTCAACAAAAATTCAAAAAGTTTTAAGTCAGTGAAAACGAAAAACATTTGCATTGATAAAAATTCAAAAAGTTTTATTTAAAAAAAATTAAGTCGATTAAAATTAATTATGTATGACGATAACATGTTTATTGACCCGTCTGTGTGTGACCCGTCCAGCATGACATGAATATAACACGTTTATTGACCCGTCTGTGTGTGACCCGTCCAACATGACATGAATGTAACACGTTTATTGACCCGTCTGTGTGTGACCCGTCCAGCATGACATGAATGTAACACGTTTATTGACCCGTCTGTGTGTGACCCGTCCAGCATGATATGAATGTAACACGTTTATTGACCCGTCTGTGTGTGACCCGTCCAGCATGACATGAATGTAACACGTTTATTGACCCGTCTGTGTGTGACCCGTCCAACATGACATGAATATAACACGTTTATTGACCCGTCTGTGTGTGACCCGTCCAACATGACATGAATGTAACACGTTTATTGACCCGTCTGTGTGTGACCCGTCCAACATGATATGAATATAACACGTTTATTGACCCGTCTGTGTGTGACCCGTCCAGCATGACATGAATGTAACACGTTTATTGACCCGTCTGTGTGTGACCCGTCCAGCATGACATGAATGTAACACGTTTATTGACCCGTCTGTGTGTGACCCGTCCAGCATGACATGAATGTAACACGTTTATTGACCCGTCTGTGTGTGACCCGTCCAACATGACATGAATATAACACGTTTATTGACCCGTCTGTGTGTGACCCGTCCAACATGACATGAATGTAACACGTTTATTGACCCGTCTGTGTGTGACCCGTCCAGCATGACATGAATGTAACACGCTTATTGACCCGTCTGTGTGTGACCCGTCCAACATGACATGAATGTAACACGTTTATTGACCCGTCTGTGTGTGACCCGTCCAGCATGACATGAATGTAACACGCTTATTGACCCGTCTGTGTGTGACCCGTCCAACATGACATGAATGTAACACGTTTATTGACCCGTCTGTGTGTGACCCGTCCAACATGACATGAATGTAACACGTTTATTGACCCGTCTGTGTGTGACCCGTCCAGCATGACATGAATGTAACACGCTTATTGACCCGTCTGTGTGTGACCCGTCCAACATGACATGAATGTAACACGTTTATTGACCCGTCTGTGTGTGACCCGTCCAGAATGATATGAATATAACACGTTTATTGACCCGTCTGTGTGTGACCCGTCCAGCATGACATGAATGTAACACGTTTATTGACCCGTCTGTGTGTGACCCGTCCAACATGACATGAATGTAACACGTTTATTGACCCGTCTGTGTGTGACCCGTCCAGCATGACATGAATGTAACACGTTTATTGACCCGTCTGTGTGTGACCCGTCCAACATTACATGAATGTAACACGTTTATTGACCCGTCTGTGTGTGACCCGTCCAACATGACATGAATATAACACGTTTATTGACCCGTCTGTGTGTGACCCGTCCAACATGACATGAATGTAACACGTTTATTGACCCGTCTGTGTGTGACCCGTCCAGCATGACATGAATGTAACACGTTTATTGACCCGTCTGTGTGTGACCCGTCCAACATGACATGAATGTAACACGTTTATTGACCCGTCTGTGTGTGACCCGTCCAGCATGACATGAATGTAACACGCTTATTGACCCATCTGTGTGTGACCCGTCCAACATGACATGAATGTAACACGTTTATTGACCCGTCTGTGTGTGACCCGTCCAGCATGATATGAATATAACACGTTTATTGACCCGTCTGTGTGTGACCCGTCCAGCATGACATGAATGTAACACGTTTATTGACCCGTCTGTGTGTGACCCGTCCAGCATGACATGAATATAACACGTTTATTGACCCGTCTGTGTGTGACCCGTCCAACATGACATGAATGTAACACGTTTATTGACCCGTCTGTGTGTGACCCGTCCAACATGACATGAATATAACACGTTTATTGACCCGTCTGTGTGTGACCCGTCCAACATGACATGAATGTAACACGTTTATTGACCCGTCTGTGTGTGACCCGTCCAACATGACATGAATGTAACACGTTTATTGACCCGTCTGTGTGTGACCCGTCCAGCATGACATGAATGTAACACGCTTATTGACCCGTCTGTGTGTGACCCGTCCAGCATGACATGAATATAACACGTTTATTGACCCGTCTGTGTGTGACATATGGCGGTGTAGTTTCCCTCCCTGCAGCACTCACACTCAGTTTCACTTTCAGCCTCACGTTCACCTCGTGTTCAGACAGGATATAATCTCACTGCTGCAGCTTACAGCTTCATTACAGCCAGACCAGAGCTGATCCATCACAGTCTGTGGTGAGTCTGACTTTATTTCTATTTATTTACCATATTTATTTGTGTGTTTATTTATTCTGAAATAAAGAGGAGGATAGTGGGAGAACAGTACAGGAGGAGGACTGAGAGGAGAGGAGAGGAGAGGAGAGGAGAGGAGGACGACGACAGAGACAGATGTCCTGGTCGTCCCCGCCTGAATATTCTCTGTACCAGCTGACATGTACTGACGGTGTAGCTCAGATATGGAGGACTGAATCTGCCCATATTCTTATCACTAATTAATTATAAAATACATGATGAAATAAAAACATCAATTATTTAATAAATGTTTAAATTATTTTAAAAATCAAACACATGCACAGAAACAGAAAAATAAATTAAATGTATTTATGTATGTATTTATTTTCATGTTAAGTTATTACCCAAATTATTAACCCTAACTTTACATTAAGTACGTATCTCTACTTTCACAAACCTATCCTACATAACTTTATGTTAACTACGTAACTTTACTTTCACAAACCTGACCTACGTAACTTTATGTTAACTACGTAACTTTACTTTCACAAACCTGACCTACGTAACTTTATGTTAACTACGTAACTTTACTTTCACAAACCTATCCTACATAACTTTATGTTAACTACGTAACTTTACTTTCACAAACCTGACCTACGTAACTTTACTTTAGGTACATAACTTAAATTTCCAAAACCTAACTGTTGTAACTTTATGTGAAGTATGTGACTTTACTTTCTGAAACATATCCTATGTAACTTTGCCCTAAGTACATAACTTTACATTACATATGTCACATGAAGATAACTCAACCTAAAGAACTTTACGTTAAGTCATGTTTGTTTATGAGATTATAAACACTTAAATCTTTCCCTGTATTGTGTGTTTGTGAGTCTATGTATAGATGTGTATTAAGATGCAGCTCAGAGACAAACGGACAAACATTTATTTTATCACTGCCTTTAAATACAAACATGTTCATATGTGAAAAGTAACATTAGGACTTAAATGTTTATTTCTTATGATTTCTAGAACCTTCCCTTCAGTCTGACTCTGAATCAGTCCCAGCTGAGAGACATGGCGTCCACGCATGAAGCACAGAGCCTTAGGCGTCCAAATCCGTCCACTGCATCTCCTCCAGCTGCCAGACGCAGCAGACTAACAGGTAACATGTTTCTGTACCAACACGTGCCGTCTGAGCTGAAGCATGTTCACCATACATCTGAAAATAATCCCAGCAAAACATCAGCTCAGGATTTAAAGCATCTCAGGCTGCTGTCAGCCCCAGAGTCGTCTCCTTTGGTCTGAATCAGGGACTCATGTTGTTCCAAAGTTGTGTAATTGCCAAGCTGTGTGTTCCGACCTGGATGTGAAGCAACTGCAGTCACATGACACATTGTTTGGGTTAAACATGAGCATGTTACAGTCCTGGAGGATTATTAATGTGCACCTCCTCCTGTACTGCCTTAATATGCACATTCAGCACATCCAATGCATCAAAACATTGTTTTCTAGTTGGAGCCGCGCCTCGTTTTCAAACTGTATGCTTTGACTAAAATGAACAATGACAGCAATATAGTCCACGATGAGCAGCGCTAAAATCAACCTGCGTAGTTGTCCCTCCATTGTGACATTACAAAGTGTCACATTTATCTTGCAAGTGTACTCTTCTTCAACGTTTGCTTTACTTCCTGGATTTTTCCCACATGGAAATTCTGACCAATCAAGAGCAGCTTTCTCACACAAGGCATTTGATCTGGTCCTCTTGTAAATGCTGCCGTGAGAACACCAACCAACTCTAGGCAATTATACAACTTTGGAACAACATGAGTCCCTGATTCAGACCAAAGGAGACCACTCTAGGGCTGACAGCAGCCTTAGCTTCACTCAAACAGCGGACGAACACCAGCGTTGGGACTGACGGGTTAATGTCAGACCGAGGTTCACAGGAGCCACACCTAAATACACAGCATACATGTTAAACTACAGTAACCACAGCAGCACAGCCATGAATCGAGCCTCTCTTCAGCCAACATGTAACCATGACATCTGTGTCTGTTCTTCGTCCTGTGTCTCTATGTCCGACAGATTCCGATGAGCTCAGGCTCGTCCTGATTGGCAAGACAGGAGCAGGGAAAAGTTCAGCAGGAAACACCATCTTGAGCAGACAAGCTTTTGAGTCCGACCTATCTGCAACGTCTGTGACAACTGATTGCATGAAAGAAAGAGGAGAGGTCGGAGGGAAAAAGGTTGCTGTCGTCGACACCCCAGGGCTGTTTGACACCGAATTAACCAATGAGGAAGTGTTGCCAAGGATCAAGGTGTGCATCGGCATGTCCTCTCCTGGTCCTCATGCCTTCCTGGTGGTCGTTCAGCTGGGCAGGTTCACAGAAGAGGAGAAAGAAACAGTCCGAATGATTCAAGAGCATTTTGGTGAAGATGCCGCCAAATACACAATGGTGTTGTTCACTTGTGGGGACAAGCTGAAGAAACAAACCATCGAAGAGTTTGTCTCAAAGAGCAAAGACCTCCAAGACATCATCCAGAAATGTTATGGCCGTTATCACGTCTTCAACAATGAGGTGGAAAACCCATCTCAAGTCACTGAGCTTCTGGAGAAGATCGACAAGATGGTAAGCGACAACAACGGGTCTCACTACACCACAGATATGTACCTGAAGGCAGAGAGAGCCATCGAGGAGAGGAAACAACAACTCCTCAAAGAGTCTGAGGAGAAGAGGAAGAGGGAGGTCGAGGAGCTGAAGGCCAAATATGAAGGAGAGAAGTTGGAGCTAGAATTAAAAATGATGAAAGAAAAATACGAGGCTGAAGCCAGAGCTCGAGCTGAAAGAGAGAATAATGTTCACCATACATACACGTTGAAGGTTGAGTGTGTGATCAGCTGAGCAGCCGAAGCTCTGATCTGTTTAATGGCAACAGTTTAGAGAAACTTCTCAAATCATTTCTGAGCGTAACATAAAATAACCTCCGTTACTGTGTTAATTAGGACAAGTACTGTGATATCTAATATTCCTACCTCAAATGCTTCCCAAATATTCCACGCTGAAATGTTCCACATCTCTCATATTCCTCTAATTCCATTTCAACTTTTTAAATATTCAACCCTTTTTGAAGCTCAGTGAAACTGCCCATCTCAGATTTTTACATTAATGTGTACAGCACAGAAAGAGTGGGTGACGTCACAGTTAGAGTGGAGAGGAGCTGTATTTGTTTTAATTCTCTTAAACTTGCTGTTTTTCACACAATCTTGGCTCTTTATACTGTACATCACGTTTAGTTTAAAAATAGGAAAAAAAATCGATGCTATTTCATACAATGTAGCTGTGGAAGCAAACTGACGGAGCTCAAATCTTTCAGACATTAAATCCAGCAGTTCAGTTTAACATCAGCTTTACAAGAAACCTTAAACCCGATATTTCACATCTTTCATACACCATGAGTGTTATTCAACTTTTAGAGCTAGTAATCTAGTTTAACGTTAGCTTTTTAAAAATGTTAATATGTTCCATATTATTCAAACATTATTGCTCTTTGTCAACTTTTAAACCCATGAATCAGTTTAGCAGCAGTTTAACAAACCTTTCAATTGTTCACATCTTTATTACATTATGTGTATTTCTTTTACTTTTAAAGCTGACAGTGAGTTTAGCATCAGCTTTTCAACAAACCTTAATATGTTCCACGTTTTTCATACATTGTGCATATTTTATTTATCAGCTTTTATAACCATCAGTTTAGTTCAGCAGCAGCTTTTTAACAAACCTTATAATATGTGAGGACGCACAGGAGCCCAGAGTGCATTCAAGTACCTAAACCAGCCACCACAAAACACACACTCTCAAGTCAGAGAGTGTTTTATGATGCCAGCACATGTTGCTCGTGTGGACTCTTACTAATGCAACAGAAGAAGACTGAGTGCATCTGTGTTTGAGGAGCCTCAGGTTATCTTTGAATCCGTTAACGTCTCCACTTCCCCTTTTTCATCCTGTGTGTTCACTTGAACTCTTGACCTGTTCACACTGTGTGAAACCATGTCTGTAAGCTCCACCTTTAGTGCTGTAGTCATGTGACGCCTCTGAGTTTAACCAGTTGGCAGTTAATTATTTTGCATGCTGTGCTCATGTTCGCTCTTTGACCATATATGAAGATGTTTCACCTGCAGTTCAGTTTTTTGGAAACCACCCCTCAGCTGTGATGCATGAGACGACAGAGGAAGTGGTTAGTGATGTTAGACTGAGATAGACACGGCTCCTCTTCTCACACAGAGGTTTTATTCTTTCTACTTTAGTTTGTGATTGCTTGTATTTTGTCTCGTCACAGACGTTAGTCGCAGAAGTTTAGCTTTTTCATTTTATCATGTTTGTCCTTTTTAATCATCTGTAACTGTTTATCGTTTTCACTGAATAAAAACAAGTAGACTGTGGTGGTCCGCTGAAAGAGAGCAGTTTCTTCTGAGGTTTGTGCATCTACCAGATGATGATGATGATGAGGATGATGATGTATTGCTCGATTGCTTGTGTTTTGAGAATACTGCTGATTGCATTGTTGTGGTTATTCTTATTCAGTATCCAGTGATTAGAGACACAAGTAAAGACATTTAATCCCGCTCACTGCTGCTTCCTAAAGAATCCTAAAGTAGGGGCGTCGGTATGTAGTGGTTAGTGCCGGCGCCCCATGTACAGAGGCACCTTCCTTGCTGCAGCAGCCGCGGCTTTGATTCCGGCCTGCAGCCCTTTGTTGCATGTCACTCCCCACTCTCTCGATCTCTCCGTTACACACTGTCCTTTCCATTAAAGGAGAAAAAAGCCCATAAAAACATCTTAAAAAAAGAAAGAAAGAAAAGAGTCCTAAAGTAATCCTGACAACCCAGTCGCTGGGCACGGAGCCCTTTGTAACTCCAGCTGCAGTCTTGATCTCAGTCTACGTACTCATCCCCACATCTGGCACTCAGCTCCTTCCACATTTTTCAACATTCAAACATCAAATCATTCAGCTTTTCACCAGAAGAATTAGTGCGCTCTCCTCCAGAATTCATACTGAAATATTTCATGTTTTCCACACTCAAATGTGCTCGATTGGCTCCCACTGAAACTGAGACTAGACGCTTATGGAGTTTCGCTCTTTGATGACTTTGATGACGTTGAACTTGCTTGGAAATACTTCTATGATGAATTTCTGAGATTAATTGATAAACATGCACCCCTACGCAAATTTCGTGTTAAGGGACGAAATAACCCCTGGTTCTGTCCAGAAATTGGTCATTTGCTTAAGACAAGAGATACTGCCCGGGCCAAGGCAAGAAAAACTAAAAATGAGGCCGATTGGCTCTCCTTCAGGCAGCTTCGCAATAAATGTACATCGTTTATTAAGAAGGCCAAGTCAGAGTTTTACCTCTCTGAAACAACCAAAAACCTGAACGACCCCAAGAAATTTTGGAAAGTTGTGAAGAGTTCTGGTCTTGGATCATCAACTGAAATCCCAAATTTTTTGATGAAAGGTTCATGTACTCTGACTGAAAAATCTGACATGTTGAACTGGTTTAACGAACACTTTATTTCTGCTGGTTATTTATTTGACACTGTAAATCCCGAATTCGTTAAGCCTGTCTCAATTATGGATGCTCAGGTTGCAAATAGTAGTGCAAATTGTTTTTATTTTACTCCTGTGTCTGCCTCTGATGTGCAGAGAGTTTTGTCCAAACTGGACGCTAAAAAAGGAGTGGGTCCTGACAAACTGGACCCGTTCTTTCTCAAATTGTCTGCAAATTTCATTGCTGAGCCTCTTTCGCACATTTTTAATTTGAGCTTTACCACTAGTAAAATTCCAAAAATCTGGAAGTCAGCTTTTGTTCTTCCCCTGTTAAAAGGGGGGGAACCTTCGGATGTAAGTAATTATCGCCCGATATCCAAACTTTGTGTGCTCTCCAAAGTGTTCGAACGACTGGTCAGTGATCAGCTCAAAGATTTTCTTGAAGCAAATAATATTTTATCAACTTTCCAATCTGGTTTCAGAAAGCAACACAGCACAGTCACAGCCACTCTTAAGGTTCTGAATGACTTTAACTATGCTTTGGACTGCAAGAAATACTGTGTTGCACTTTTCATTGACTTGTCAAAGGCATTTGACACAGTAGATCACGGTTTACTGATGAACATGCTATATCAGATTGGCCTGTCTAAAAATACAGCCTTGTGGTTTGCCAATTATTTGTCTGATAGAACCCAGTGTGTTCAGATGGCTGGTTCCACCTCGTCATTTTCTGAGGTCTCCAAAGGTGTGCCCCAAGGTTCAGTCTTGGGGCCTATTTTATTTTCTATTTATATAAACAAAATATGTGATAACCTGTCAAATGCCTCTTACCATTTTTATGCAGGTGACACTGTCATCTATTGTTGGTCACCCTCAATTGTGCAGGCTCTTGAGTTTTTACAATCTGCTTTTAATGTTGTTCAATCTCGATTGCAAAATCTTAAATTAGTTTTAAATGCACAAAAAACCAAACTGATGGTGTTTTCTAGATCTGGTGAATTACCAGGGAACATCCCCTCAATCTTAACCTCACGAGGTGTTCCCATTGAACTTGTCTCAAATTACAAGTACTTGGGTTTTCTTATTGATCATGAGCTTTCATTCAAAGTGCATATTGTTAGTTTGATCACCAAGCTCAGGGTTAAAATTGGTTTCTATTATAGAAACAAATCCTGCTTCTCTCTCCGAGCTCGCAAATATCTTGTTTCTGCAACTTTTTTACCTCTGCTTGATTATGGTGATGTTCTGTACATGACAGCTTCAGCTAAATGTTTACAGTCCTTGAACACCGTTTATCACTGTGCGCTGAGATTTGTCACTGGCTGTAGCAGACTCACCCATCACTGTGAACTCTATGCCAAGTCTGGATGGCCATCTCTGAGTGTCCGCCGGTACATACACTGGTTGACTCTCATTTATAAAGCTCTTCTTGGCCTAGTTCCAACGTACTTGTGTACACTTCTGCAAAGAACTAAAAGCCGCTACGCCTTATGCTCTGGTGATATCATTCACCTGATTGTCCCCAGTGTCAGGACTGAACAGGGGAAAAGAGCTTTCAGATTTGCTGCCCCATCAGCGTGGAATACCCTCCAGTCTGATTTAAAAATGTCGGAGCTTATTCCATTGGAGAACTTTCGCTCTCTCTTGACTGACAGACATTGCGAGATCTTGGAACAGTGCTTATGTTTTTAAAATTGTTATTGTGACTTCCACTGCTGCACTTTAAATGTCAACCTTTGACCTTAGTTATTGGCTGCTCTATCATATTGTTTATTGCCTGTCTGTTATTTATTGTGACGTGGGCTGCTGACCTCTTGGCCAGGTCCCCCTTGTAATAGAGATCTCGATCTCAGTGGGTCTTTTACCTGGTTAAATAAAGGTTAAAAAAAAAAAAAATGGAGAAAAGCATGAAGTGCCAGTTTTCTAACCTGTGTCACAAACTGGCTCAGAGTATGTGACAAGAAGGGAGTCCATACAAAAGATTTACTTAAAGCAAGCCAAATTTATTAAACTAAAATTAACTTAAATAATCAATGGAGTGTGTAGATCAGCAAAGTCAGTCATGAAAGCAATGCATGGGTGAGTGTCAGGTGTTCTGTGGAGGTGTTGGAGGTGCAAACCAAAACCAAAGCTGCTCAGTGGATGTCAGCTGAAAGGAAGGGAGAGACCAGGTGAACAGATTAGGCAGCTTTTATAGCTTGGAGGCCCAGGTGAGCCTAATCAAGGTAACGACCCTCCCATGTCAGCCAGCTGCCTGATGAGACTGGCTGAAACATTAGGTTCGTTGGAGATGAGCCAGGCCTGCGCAGATTCAATCACCGGCGATCGGCGCACAATGCATGCCGGTTAGTTTTGTATCCAACTTCATCCTGACTTGCTCTGACATATAGAAAAAGTGGACGGTGATAAAATGGCGAGAGCGAGACGGCTGCAGTTTTTAGAGCCAGGCGCTGCAGTTGCTCTCCACTGACTGCACCGCCTGGCTCTCACCTGATCTAACAGCTGATTGGTTCAGATGTCGACTCAACAAGATGACGTTTAGATAAACTACTAATTTTTGTTGAATTTTAGAGATTAAGATTGTATTTGTCTGATCTGAAGGTTTATTCTGTGAACAGAAAACATGTTGTGTGACTGATGGTGAAAACAAACTGATATATGGGTCTGATCACTTTTTTAATGAATTGACATCATTCCAGACAGGATGTTAGTGTGTCTGTGACTTCCTGTACGGACTGAAGGCTGCTGGAAACTGTCAGGAAACTGTCCGACTTCACCGCAGCTTTTTGTCACCGCCCCCCGCTGTGGCCGCCTGCTCTCGTCTACTTTTCAGGCGAGGCGCAGTTAATCTCCAACGAGCCTATTCTCAAAGACATAGGGAGGGGCGTCACACCTGTTCCTGTCATCTCATTTTTGACATCACAGTTTTTGACTGAGAAACAGCTGCCGTCACCCTGGCAACCTTTGACTGCAGGTAGAAAGTATTTCAGAGATTTCAGAGACTTCTCTTCTTATTCATACTTTCAGCTACAAGCTCCATTCAAGCCTTACAGTGTTCCACATCTTTTATACATTATTCAGCTTCTACAGTCAGCAGTTTAGTTTATCCACCAAATATTCCATGTTGAAATGTTCCACATCTCTGATTTATTTCTGATTCACCTAAACTTTTTAGATATTCATGCTTTTTTGAAGCTCAGTAAAAGTGTCCTTCTTGGATTTTTCCATTAGTGGGTACAGGAGAGAAAGTTCAGAGCTAGAGTGGAGAGGAGCTTTAAAATTATAATTTTTAATCTAAAACATCGATGCTATTTCATACAATGTAGCTGTGGAAGCAAACTGACAGAGCTCAAATCTTTCATATATTAAATCCAGCAGTTCAGTTTAACATCAGCTTTACAACAAACTTTAAACTCGATATTTCACATCTTTCATACATCATGAGTGTTATTCAACTTTTAGAGCTAGTGCTTGTAAAGTTCTTTTAAACTTACTCTTATTCACACAATTCTCACTCTTTATTTGGTAAAGAGACACATTTTCCTACATTTTAGGTCAAAATGTAGGAAAATCTTTGTTATTTCATTAAATGTAGCTGCAGAAGCAAAGTGACAGATTCGACATCTTTCATACATCATGGGCCGGATCTACTAAAGGTGTGCGTGTATAAAAACATGTGCAAACTCATTGCACACGCAAAAAAATGTACAAACTGATTTACTAACAGTGCGCACTAAGGGTTGCATCTTTCAAAGCTGCAAAATAGCACATCTGCATCCAGTTAGTACGTTTGCTGCAATGAATATGCAATATGGGGCATTTACACGCAATTGTGCGTGTGCTGGGAGGAGAACATGTAAATATATTAATTTAGCACACGCAAAGTGATTTATCAAACCTGAAAGCAGCTTTGCTCATAGAAACTGCATCTATATTTAACATGTGTCAAAGGGAGGTGCAAACGGTTTGCATGCGTAATTGCACGCGGCTGCGGTTATTGTTGCAAGAAGGAGACATCGAAACGATGAAATAAGATGCAGAGAACACAGTTTTTACCCTTGTGTGAACATTTTGGAATGAATGAGGAAACAATCATTAAAACATATCGCCTATCCAGCATTACCATCTTGGAACTGACCCGGGTCAGTAGTATTCTTTTATTCTGAGAAACAGTTTTCTGTTTTCCAAGTTGCGAGATGGCGAGTTTTTAGATGGCTGGCTTGTAGGTGAGTCAATTTGTAAAATCCTTTGTAAAATAATTACATCAAAAATAAGAGTGTGTTTCATATTGATTCATATGTTTTTAAGGTGATAGTGCATACCTCCTACACCCCTTCCTCCTGACACCTGTTCTCAACCCGACCACTGCCGGAGAGAGAAGGTAAAACGAGGCCCATATCCGCACACGGAATATTGTGGAGCGCACCTTTGGAATCCTGCAGAGCGGGTTCTGTTGTTTGGACCGCACTGGAGGAGCACTGCTGTACAGGCCAGAAAAAGTGGCCCAGATTGTAGTGACCTGCTGCATGCTACATAACATCGCCAAGCAACATGGGCTGGAGCATAACGCCATGCCGGAGGAGAACGCCGACATTTATTGAAAAAAAGATGATTGAAATCACTTTCTAGATTCCAAACATGATTATCAAACAAAACACTCAGTCTCATTAACGTCTAATTATGTTAAGCCATGCAACATCATATTAAATTGTTTCAGTCACAAAATATATCAGGCTATAGCTCTAAGCTCTATTTGTGTTTCCTTTTACACAGGTGGAACTCACCTCTCGTCCCTCTCCGGTCTCTGGCTGTTGGTCACAGATTTCTTCCCATATAGCGTTCCTTTGTGAGACAGTCAGGTTTCTTTGCTGTAGCTCATTTAAGTGTTGATTGGCCTCATCTACCAACACCTCTAATTCCATAGGGTCGAATTTCACTTTGCACTTTCTCTCCGAACTTGCCATGCTGCAAACCATAAAACACGCAAAACCTTCATTTAAATAGGGTGTCTCCAACACGTCTGCACTTCTTGTCATTTATGCAGTCACTCTTAGTAAATCACCCGCAAACTGCGGTTCAGCCCCACACGCAAAAGTCTAGATTGCGCATGCAAATTAGTACACGCAAATTGGGATCTTAGTAGATCTGGCCCTACGGGGATTTTTTCAACTTCTGTTTTTTCCTGTGAAAACAGAAGTGTATTTTGAAAACAGACAATGCATGTAACAGGCTGAAGTTGACACGGCGTCCCAGAACGTCAACAACCAACACACCCAGGGTACCTTGGACGTCATATGTTAATGACCAAACGTAGTCATGTGACGAGGTCACAGTGAGGATGATGATGCGTTATTAATTTAAGGTAAGATAAGATAAACTTTATTGTCCTGCAAGGGAAATGCATCTTGGGCAGTATAGTGCAAACAGCTGCAATATTCACATACATACATAGAATCAACACAGACAAGTTGCCAACATAGTGCACTGAGTGTGTTATTGATATGCTGAACACAAACTGGTCCTGATCCAGGGGCCTGTATCAGGAAGCAGGATTAATGTCTCAGCGAGGTAACTTCAGGGTTAACTCTGGGTTTTCGGTCTCACGAAGCCGGTTCAGTTCTTATCGGGGTAGATCACCATGGTAACTTACTCTGAACGGCTATCCTGCTCCGGAGCAGGGTAAGTTCAGGGTTGAATCTGATCCTATAAAAAGCACCACCCACTGGCCAATCAGCTGTTGATGGCTGACAGAAATGCAGCCCAGTCATGACGGGAAGTTTAATTCATTTGATTGATTTTGATTTGAAAGTTTATTTTGAACATTAAAAAAGAAAAGAAAGCAACAACAACAGACAATGAAAAGATTGTTCAAAAAGGAGTGGAAAGAAGTGGAACTTTCATCCCACCCCTTCATAAGAAAGAAACTGATCATTTGCAGACACTTAATAGCACCATTAATTAGTGCCAACATTTTGTTTCGTTGGAGGAAATGATCCCTGTTAAAGATAATGGGCCTAATTGACAGCTTTGCTGCTGGAAATGTGGAAAGTAGCCTATCATGTCTACACTTCATGGTGTTTGAGGGATTTTCCTTTTTGTTTTTTAAAGAGGGACACTAGCTATATTTTTGTGCAGCTGTTAATTTCTAACACAGCTCAATATCAGGATGATTTTATTCAGACTATCAATTTGGTGTTGATATGATTTAATTGTGGCGTCAGCTTTAAGCTTTATTGTAGCATATATAACGTTATGACAAAGAAGACCAATTTATCAGACGCAATGATGTTAGACGATAATTGTAACACACGCAGTTCATCTGCGCAGCATTGATTTCATGGGATTCAAGGGTGTGATCAGTGTCAGATGTACAGGTACAGGTACTGTAGCTACTTGAACCAGTGATGAGTCATTTAACCTACACATAATTTTATTTGCTGCCTTGTTTTGTCTTGATTTTTCCCTCTCTCCTCCTCTATTTCTTCTTTCCTCACCCGTTTCTTTTTCTTCTCTATTATGTGATTTCATTGATGTTTTGACAGGGGAATTTCTTTGATAAGCTTTTAGTGGCTTCTAACCTCTCCGGCACTTTTCTTTTTTTAATCTTGTAAATGTTATACTGTCTGTTTTTAACATTATGTGCAAATAAACTAATCTAAACTAAAGCTAAACATTATTCATCCCGTTATGCGTTGCCACGCATGTTTCCTCCTCCTGCAGCTGCCACGGTGTTGGCCTTTTCTCTAATGTTGCTTTTCTCCTCCTCATATTTTAGTAGAATTAATCTCTGATCCTCATGAGAAATACTTTTTTTCCCCTCACATACGGCGCTCTGTGAGGACGCTCAGTGACGCTGCGCTTCTCTCATGATTGTGATTGGTCCGCTGCGTGCGCGTTCACGGCTCTTGATAAAGCAACCCTGGGTTGAGTTACCGAGTTGATATCCAGCGTCGTGATACTGATTGTCCTGATTGCCATTGTTAGGGTTAGTCAACCCAGGATAGGTCTGGGTAACCCAGGAAAGGTTGATCTCGCTTCATGATACAGGCCCCTTGTCATGAACAAAACCAGAGACAGGACCCAAATGCAAGACTCTAAGACGAGGGTTTCCCAAAAAAACGTTGTTTAATAACAGACCGGGTTCGGTACACAGGAGGGCAGTCAGACGAGGCAGAGGTATCCAAAAACGAGAGGCAAAAGGCAAGGTCGATAAACAAACAGGATCAAAAAAGAACTAGAGAGCAAGACAGGAACAATGCTGGAACGTGACATGAAATTCAACGAACTGGCGACGAGACAGAGTGAGACAAGAGGTAAAATACAAGAGGTAATGGGGAGTGATTGGAGACACGTGTGGGGAGACACAATCAGGGGCAGGTGCGCACATGACGGGGGGAAGGGACAGGACACAAACCTGAAACAGAGACAGGGGTGAGTGATCTTCAAAATAAAACAGGAAATGCAGAACATGAAACATAAACAGATACTAAACCGAGACATGACACCCCTGGACCGCAGCATCAGTTACCACAGCAATGTAACCAGGTGAAAAGGGAGCTGCCTTTTTGAGATGCTGAAAATGTGAATTTGAAGTTGAATGCCATTATTGTCATTGCATTTGAAATACAATGAAATTGAACGGCTACTCCATTAAGGTGCATACATTAAACACATATCTCACCCTCACCATCCATACAGCATACACCCCCCCCCACACACACACACACACACATTCATCATCCATAGCAAACACACTCAACCATCCCACTGTGAGCACACACATACATTCCATTTAACACAGCTCACAGTCTGACACCTGTTAAATAATAAATATAAAGTGCAGAGTGTCATTAACAAAGCTCAGCTTCATTTCAGGCTGTAACTGCTGTGGGGAAGAAGCTGTTCCTACATCTACTGGTCCTTGCATTCATACATCTGTAGCGTCTTCCTGAGGGAGAAGTGCAAACAATGAGTGACCAGGGTGTGAGCAGCCTTGAGTTGGGGGAGGGCTTTTTCAGGACCAGGATGATGGTGGATGTCTTCAGACAGGATGGAGTGGCGGCTTGGGCCAGAGACAGGTTGAAGACATTAGTGAAGACAGGGGCAAGCTGGTCGGCACATTCTTTGAGTGCTTTCCCAGGTACTCTCTCTGGGCCGGCAGCCTTCCTTGGGTTCACTGATCTGAGCACCCGCCTTACTTCACACTCCTGCACTGTGAGTGGGTGGGTGCCGGTGTAGACAGCCCCTCCACTGTAGGTCGAATGAAATGAATATGTTTTCATGATTATAAAACTGGCGCATGACATCATCGGTCGGATGGGTGCAGTGAATTAATTGAGGTGTGGTGCCAAACTGTTGTGGTACAGAGGAAACTGAGCATGTTGGTCTCATGTCTGTCCTGAGGTAGACGCACAACACTCCAGAGGGTGAGAGGTTTACACACACACACACACACACACACATATATATATATATTACTGTATAATGACGAAAACTCTGTGTGTGTGTGTTCCATGTTTTTCTCCTCACTGACTTGGTCAATCCATGTGAAATTTGGCACAGTGGTAGAGGGTCATGGGAGGATGCCAATGAAGCAATATTACATCAACTGGCCAAAGGGGGGCGCTATAGCAACCCATTGAAATGTCAAACTTTGAATGGGCATATCTCATGCCCCGTATGTGGTAGAGACATGAAACTTTGCACAGAGATGCCTCTCCTCATGAGGAACACATTTGCCTCAAGAACCCATAACTTCCGCTTATATAGATTTTCCACCATTTTGAATTTTTTGAGAAACACTTCAAATGGATCTCTTCCTAGGAAGTTTGAGCGATCTGCATGAAACTGGGTGAACATAATCTAGGGACCAATATCTAAAGTTCCCTCTTGGCAAAAGTTGGAAAACTTACTAAAACTGAGCTTCTATAAGGCAATGAATATTGCGGAGGGCGTGGCTCATCACATAAAGGTGTATAACATCTCAAGGGTTTCACCCATCACCACGCAACTTTGTAGGCATATGACCACACATAATCTGAGGGGACCCCTCCATTATTGACCCCATCAAACAAAATGGGGGCGCTAGAGAGCTCATTTCTTATCTAGGCCTAACCGCCATATGGATTTTTACTAAACTTGGTAGATATGTAGAACAGGACGCCTCAAGGTGACTGGAGAAATTTAACTCTAATTGGCAACTGGGTGGCGCTATAACAACAGAAAAATGCTTCAAAATGGCTAAAATGCGACCGATCGCTGTGGCTCCCCCTGTGGACCAATGTTGGGGTTGTTTCTAATGTTTGGTATGACTAAGTCATGGTATGGTATGCTGCTGCAACAAGGGCTAGCCGCACATTACAGTACAGTTTTAGCCCTCTAACTATCCCACTATTGGCAATGGTACTACTGTACTTTCAATAAAGCAATCGTACTATCAACTTCACAAACACTCTGTCTGAATACATTGCTCTTCTTAATGGGTTCAGTTGACTATTTAATCTGCAGTTTCCTATGACCTGTATCCCAAACACACACCATGTGAAACTGTACGTGGACAACTGTGCACTCAGTGGGTACGGACTAGTTTATATATATAATTCCAAAAGTATTGGAACAGTGAGGCCAATTCGTTTACTTTTGTTGTAGACTGAAAACATTTGGGTTTGACATCAAAAGATGAATATGAGACAAGAGATCAACATTTCAGCTTTTATTTCCAGGTATTTACATCTGGATCTGATACACAGAAGATAGCATTATTTGTAATGGAACACAAAATTTTTAGGTGAGCAAAAGTATTGGAACATATAAACTTAAAATAGATTAAAGTGAATGAGACTTAATATTTAGTTGCAAATCCTTTGCTTTCAATAACTGCATCAAGCCTGTGACCCATTGACATCACCAAACTTTTGCATTCTTCTTTTGTGATGCTTTTCCAGGCTTTCACCGCAGTCTCTTTCAGTTGTTGTTTGTTTTGGGGGGGTTACTCCCTTCAGTCTCCTCTTCAGCAGGTAAAATGCATGCTCTATTGGGTTTAAGTCTGGAGACTGACTTGGCCAGTCTAAAACCTTCCACTTCTTGCCCCTGATGAACTCCTTTGTTGTTTTGGCAGTGTGTTTTGGGTCGTTATCTTGCTGCATGATGAAGGATCTCCCAATCAGTTTGGTTGCATCTTTCTTTAAATTAGCAGACAAAATGTTTCTGTAGACTTCTGAGTTCATTTTGCTGCTGCCATCATGTGTTACATCATCAATGAAGATAAAAGAGTCCGTCCCAGAAGAAGCCATGCAAGCCCAAGCCATGACATTACCTCCACCGTGTTTCACAGATGAGCTTGTATGTTTGGGATCATGAGCAGATCCTTTCTTTCTCCAAACTTTCGCCTTTCCATCACTTTGGAAAAAGTTAATCTTTGTCTCATCAGTCCATAAAACTTTTTCCCAGAATTTTTGAGGCTCATCTCTGTACCTTTTGGCAAATTCCAGCCTGGCCTTCCTATTCTTCTTGCTAATGAGTGGTTTGCATCTTCTGGTGTAGCCTCTGTACTTTTGTTCATGAAGTCTTCTGCGAACAGTAGATTGTGATACCTTCACTCCTGCCCTCTGGAGGTTGTTGCTGATGTCACTAACAGTTGTTTTAGGGTCTTTCTTTACAGCTCTCACAATGTTTCTGTCATCAACTGCTGATGTTTTCCTTGGTCTACCTGTTCGACGTCTGTTGCTTAGTACACCAGTGGTTTTTTTCTTCTTCAGGACATTCCAAATGGTTGTACTGGCTATGGCCAATGTTTGTGCAATGGCTCTGATTGATTGTCCATCTTCTCTCAGATTCACAATTGCTTCTTTTTCACCCATAGACAGCTCTCTGGTTTTCATGTTGGTTCCACCTCTAAATGCAGTCTGCACAGGCAAAACCTATCGTACCCAATCTGAAACTGAGCTCAGACATTCAGTGCTATTTATTGTTTGAATAATCAATGTAATTGGGAGACACCTGGGCAACAAAACACACCTGTCAGTCACATGTTCCAATACTTTTGCTCTCATGAAAAATGGGTGGGTTCAAAAAAAGGTGCTATCTTCTAAGTTGTGTATCAGATCCAGATGTAAATACCTGGAAATAAAAGCTGAAATGTTGATCTCTTGTCCCATATTCATCTTTTGATGTCAAACCCAAATATTTTCAGTCTACAATAAAAATAAAGGAATTGGCCTCACTGTTCCAATACTTTTGGAGGGCACTGTATATGTGTATATATATACATACAGTACAGGCCAAAAGTTTGGACACACCTTCTCATTCAATGCGTTTTCTTTATTTTCATGACTATTTACATTGTAGATTCTCACTGAAGGCATCAAAACTATGAATGAACACATGTGGAGTTATGTACTTAACAAAAAAAGGTGAAATAACTGAAAACATGTTTTATATTCTAGTTTCTTCAAAATAGCCACCCTTTGCTCTGATTACTGCTTTGCACACTCTTGGCATTCTCTCCATGAGCTTCAAGAGGTAGTCACCTGAAATGGTTTCCACTTCACAGGTGTGCCTTATCAGGGTTAATTAGTGGAATTTCTTGCTTTATCAATGGGGTTGGGACCATCAGTTGTGTTGTGCAGAAGTCAGGTTAATACACAGCCGACAGCCCTATTGGACAACTGTTAAAATTCATATTATGGCAAGAACCAATCAGCTAACTAAAGAAAAACGAGTGGCCATCATTACTTTAAGAAATGAAGGTCAGTCAGTCCGGAAAATTGCAAAAACTTTAAATGTGTCCCCAAGTGGAGTCGCAAAAACCATCAAGCGCTACAAGGAAACTGGCACACATGAGGACCGACCCAGGAAAGGAAGACCAAGAGTCACCTCTGCTTCTGAGGATAAGTTCATCCGAGTCACCAGCCTCAGAAATGGCAAGTTAACAGCAGCTCAGATCAGAGACCAGATGAATGCCACACAGAGTTCTAGCAGCAGACCCATCTCTAGAACAACTGTTAAGAGGAGACTGCGCCAATCAGGCCTTCATGGTCAAATAGCTGCTAGGAAACCACTGCTAAGGAGAGGCAACAAGCAGAAGAGATTTGTTTGGGCCAAGAAACACAAGGAATTGACATTAGACCAGTGGAAATCTGTGCTTTGGTCTGATGAGTCCAAATTTGAGATCTTTGGTTGCAACCGCCGTGTCTTTGTGAGATGCAGAAAAGGTGAACGGATGGATTCCACATGCCTGGTTCCCACTGTGAAGCATGGAGGAGGAGGTGTGATGGTGTGGGGGTGTTTTGCTGGTGACACTGTTGGGGATTTATTCAAAATTGAAGGCACACTGAACCAGCATGGCTACCACAGCATCCTGCAGCGACATGCCATCCCATCCGGTTTGCGTTTAGTTGGACGATCATTTATTTTTCAACAGGACAATGACCCCAAACACACCTCCAGGCTGTGTAAGGGCTATTTGACCAAGAAGGAGAGTGATGGAGTGCTGCGGCAGATGACCTGGCCTCCACAGTCACCGGACCTGAACCCAATCGAGATGGTTTGGGGTGAGCTGGACCGCAGAGTGAAGGCAAAGGGGCCAACAAGTGCTAAACACCTCTGGGAACTCCTTCAAGACTGTTGGAAAACCATTTCAGGTGACTACCTCTTGAAGCTCATGGAGAGAATGCCAAGAGTGTGCAAAGCAGTAATCAGAGCAAAGGGTGGCTATTTTGAAGAAACTAGAATATAAAACATGTTTTCAGTTATTTCACCTTTTTTTGTTAAGTACATAACTCCACATGTGTTCATTCATAGTTTTGATGCCTTCAGTGAGAATCTACAATGTAAATAGTCATGAAAATAAAGAAAACGCATTGAATGAGAAGGTGTGTCCAAACTTTTGGCCTGTACTGTATATATACATACATATATATATATATATGTATGTATATATACATATTGTGTAGAACGCTGGAAGGGAGATGCACATCTGGACTTTATTCTGCTGCCCAGACCAGAGTCAGAGGATGGAGGGATGTTCATATTTAATAAATGAATGAATGAATAATTGTTATTTCGTTTACATAAATCTGTAGAAACAAATATTATTCCACACAAATTTTCTCACAGTCAATAACTAAAAAAATGCAACTCATCCTCACTGTGACCTCGTCACATGTCCACGTTTGGTCATGGACTTTCCACGTCCACATATGGCGTCCAAGGTACCCTGGGTGTGTTGGTTGTTGACGTTCTGGGACGCCGTGTCAACTTCAGCCTGTTACATGCATTGTAAAATTATGTATCTATCATAAAAATATGCAGTTTAGGTTTCAGAAAAGAAACACGGTTGGGCGTTACATTACTTTAAGGGGGTTACTTTGAGGTTACTTTAAGAAAACGTACGTACTTAATGTCAAGTTATCTAGGTTAGGTTTAGGAAATGAAACACGGTGAGGCTGAAACTTAAAATGACTCGAAGTTCATTTGTTTACAAACGGCACAGGATCACCAGTCTCCCAGAGAAAAGTCACGTGCGCTTTCGTAGAAAACAGCCTGACTCTCCTCTGATTTAATTTTGTCTTTTTAGAATGTACCTTTCGCTCTGACTCCCTAAACTGAGTTAAAGCACGTCAATGTGTTTTATGTCACGTTCACCTGAAAATAATCAGAACAAAATATCAACTAATGATTGAAAGGATCTCAGATCATCTAGAGATTCATGAAACGCTACAAATCACTGCTCGTCTCACCTGACTGTTTCACCGCCAGGATGGAAATCGTTTTAACACAAAACCAGTGTTTTAAAAATTTAGATGGCAACATGATGACGTTGTCTCAGTCAGACCAGTAACACATGAACAAAATCTGAACATTGCTGTAGCTTGAACTTCTGCCCTTCAATTTTTAAAAACTCAAAACATGCATTCACATTCAGGGCTCAACCTCCAGCACAGAAAGACTCTCCATCACTTTCAAAACACAACTACAACTTCTCTGAGGCTGAGTTCAGCTGCCTAACAGGGGAAACTCATTTTGGCTGCTTGTATCAGCGTCTGATTCTTTTGGTAACTGCCGGAGGTTACAACCACAGCTAAGGGCTGCAACATAGATTAACTGGTAACTAAAAAGCTCAGCTCAGCTTCTTCTTCGCCATGACTGTCCAGTACAACGGCTGCATCACTGCTGACAGCCCACCGATCTGCCTGTCAACCTCTATTTGACTGTTCCTTATGAACAAGACCCTGAGATACTTGAACTCCTTCACTTGAGGCAGTAACTCTCTCCCAACCCAGAGGGAACAATCCACCGTTCTCCAGCAGAGAACCATGACTTCAGACTGGGAGGGTCTGACTCTCGTTTTTAAAAATGGGAACCACCACCCTGGTCTGCCACTCAACAGGCACTGTACCCGACCTCCGTGTGACACTGGAAAGGTGTGTCAGCCAAGACAGCCCAACACAGTCCAAATCCACACCTGGTGCTTTGACGCTAAGGAGCTTTTGACTACCTCAGCGACATCTGCCGGGGATGTTGGTGAAGCTTCCCTTTAGTCTTCAGACTCTTCTTCCTCCACAGAGGACATCACGGCCGGACTCAGGGGTTCCTCAAAGTGCTCTTTCCCCCGCTCAACAATATTCCCCGTTCAGGTCAGCAGTCCTCCTCAGCCTGAGACAAGTCCTGCTTTCTCCTCCTGAGGCATCTTATAGTTTGCCAGAACTTCCTTCAGGTCGACAAAAAGTTGTGCTTCAGCAGACCCCTGGGACAACCAGCTCACAATGCAGCCGGCCCCAGTGCTCATCCCTAGTGTGCCGACAGGGTGGCTGCTCTATTAGGTTCTGTCAGCCTGTGGCCTCCACCGTGATACAGTGCGATTCTTGGAGTTTCTGGATTTCTTCTTATTATACGTGTGTTTTTTCTACCTGTCAGTGCGGACATTCTGAACAACTACAAACACAACATGTCGTACAGTAAAGTCCTGTGTCTCTCTGTCCGACAGGTTCTGGTGAGCTGAGGCTCGTCCTGATTGGGAAGACAGGGGCAGGGAAGAGTTCAGCAGGAAACACCATCTTAAGCAGAGAAGCTTTTGAGTCTGAACTATCTGCAACGTCTGTGACATCGAAATGCAACAAAGCAAGAGGAAAGGCCGGAGGGAAAAAGGTTGTTGTCATCGACACTCCAGGGCTGTTTGACACCAGTTTAGCCAATGACGATGTGTGGAAGAGATCAAGATGTGCATCAATCTGTCCTCTCCTGGTGATAGTTCAGCTCCAGCTTTATAAAGATGCACCAATTGATCTGCTGGTGACCGGACTTGGCCGGTCAGTCTCAGATATGACTTCCTGTGCCGATCACATTTACATGCATACATCGCAAACAGCAGCACCCTGTTTTCAACTGTATTAAATCCTGCAGGCCGCGCTTGGTTTGAAAACCACTGTGTTAAGCTAAGTAGCCGACTGGGGTATACCACCCAAATCAGTATTAGTCACTGATGGCAGAGCTAATGCTAACTCTTTCATGTAAGTGAATGCAAGATGCTAAAACACGTAGCTTCTTAGTCAATGTATACCGCAATAAAAACCCTAGTACGGGTGGTCCACAGAGAGTTCAGTGGTTTAATCTAGCAATCTAACAAACACACTTTAAACACACACACATTAAACACACATTAAACACACAGTAAACAAACACACATTAAACACACATTAAACATGGCTTCACAGAGACAGTTTCCAACAAAAATCATCAATTTTGAGCCGTGTTGTCAAAGTGTGTCCGTTCGCAGTGAGCTGAATGATGTCATCAGCAGCTCCTGGACATACAAACAACTTTCACTGGATTACTTTGATCGACTTTATAAAAACGTCCTCACTCTGAAGGGTATGATTCAGGTCCCCACAGTGACATGTAGACAAACACACACTGTTTAGATAAATGTTCCCTCCCATCTGATCAACAACAACCATAATGCATCAGGTTAATTACCCATCAGCCGCCACCAGCTCTGCCTCTGTAACAGCTGCTGTTTATCATATCGATCTTTATCTCCAAACTGAGCACACTCAGTGCAACGATGACTCAGAGCTGAGTGACCCTCAGTAACATCAAACCATCCTCAGAGACAAACCTCTGTCTGTCTGCTCTGTTTCATCTGATGTTAAAGTTCAGATTAGTTACAGGCTTTTATTCTGGCGAGATCCTTCGTGTCAAGAAAAACAAGGACTCACATGACAGGAAGTAAACATTAAAAATCACAATTAACAGTAAAATACAAGTTAAAAATAGTTGAAATAATTAACGGTATGCTTTGATTAATAAGACATGTTTTTGGAGGGATGAAACGTAAACACACAGATGATGCTAAATTCTCACAAATAATCAAAACTAAACATGAATTAATGTAAAATCATCAAATCATTTAAAAACACTTAACTCAATAAACTGTGTTTGTTAATAAACCAATGATTTAAAAAAAAAGTACAGTTAATAAAAAATACTCAAAGACTAAGAATTTACTCAAAATGTAAAAAATATGCACCAATTAATTTAATAAATGCTTTGATTAATAACTCATTAGTGACCTGACCTGATGGAGAATGTATGAGTTTAATGTCCATGTCTTTGTGAATTCAGGGAATTCAGGCTTTAATTAACAAATTTAATAAAATCTGCAGAGCTGCTCTAAAATTACCTCCATACAGGACTACAGTACCCAGGTGATACTGAATCATAGATGCCTCATTGGCCGCTGGATTGTATGACAACGGCACTGCCATACTGGAGAGAACAAGACGACAGTAACCCAGCGAACGTTTAGCTGACGAGCTAAAAATAGATGTTGATGATAAAAACGAGACGTGATGTAAATGTTGGCGGTGGACTGATGATCAGTCACTCTGAAAACTACTCGTTCAACCTGTTCTCACGTCACACGTCACATAGTGACACACCTTTAGCTGCAGAGTGAGACGAGCCAGTGGCAGCATTTGTTGAGGCTCCTAATAACTACCATAGCACAGACCCTTTAGGGCTGACGTCATGACAATCCAGCCTCTTTTTTAGGGTCTCATGTACCCACACAGATCTCTGTTTATCTGCTGACAGCCTCTCACCCTCAACCAGAGCTACACACAGCACCCTCTGCCTCAACATGGCAGCAGCTACACACTGATTACTGCAGGATAGACTGATCACACCGGGAGGTTGAGGTGAGGGGGTGATGGGGTGGTTGCCTGACAACAGTAGAAAGGAGCAGCAGGTGTTTTGTTTTTGTTTTTGTCACTTGTGGCATTCAATTTTTCTTTTAAAAGGCAACCTGCAAACCTGTGTGATGGAGGCCTGTGGCGGCAGTGCACCTGAGTAACACAACAGCTCCTCTGTCTGTGTTTGAAGAAAGGTTTGTCGGTGCTGAACGCAGCCTTGATCAGCTGTCCTGTTGACTGACAGCTGCTCCCAACCAATCAGAGTCCTGTAGGAGCGTCAGCTTCCTGTTCCACAGGATGTCCAAATGTCCTGGATGAGATGTTTGCAGCTGCACAGTGAGTTCAGGTCAATTAAATGTAGAACTTAAAGTGACTACAGTTAAAGTTCATGTTGACTGAGTGAGGTGAAGCTCTGAGAGCGGGTCAGGTGAGTCTGGACTCTGTGTGTCATTTAACACGTGTGTGGTCGACAGACTGCAGCGTCTGTGAAGGTAACGTTCAGATGATCCTGTCGGACAGAGGACGAACAGTGTGAGTGTTTCAGGAGCCGCAGTGAAACAGAAGCTGGTGAGTTCATGTTCATGTGTTCATGTTCATGATGTTTTTAAATCTGCAGATAAAAACTGAAGTGCAAAGTTTGGAGCTTTTTTATTGTTTTGAAGAATTTCATTAAAAAAACAATACAAGAAATCAGTTTGTGAGTTTCTGATAAAGATCATTGAGACAGAAATCAGTCACGGTGACGTTAAACAGCTGCTCTGTGGTATATGTGTATTAATATTCATGGTAATGACAGGAAACAGGTCACTTCCTGTCTGTTCACTTTTTATGCTGGATGTTAAAGAAGCAACAGACAGCATCTCTTCCTAAATATATCATGATGAAAATAATGTGTGTTGCACAGGGTAGTGTCCACAGTAAAATCAGACTATCAGTGTTTACATAGGTTACTGTGCAATCTTTGCAATAAGCTTCTGCCACCGGTGCTGAAATTTCATGGAAAAAATCTGCTTTACGGCAGGAAACGCGTCGTGTATTGTGAAACTGGTCGGTCAGCCAATCAGGGACTGGAGCTGGTCCTTATGAGGAGTTGGGCATGAGATAGTTGAGTCACGAGCACAATGGCAGACGGACAAAGTTTGGAGACAAGTGAAAATCGGCCTAGCAAAAGAAAAGGAGCTCCTCTGTGTGAGGAGGCAAAGAAGAGCAAAAAGGAGAGTGATAAAAGAAGAGGAAAAACAAGAGTAAACCTCAGTCAGGCGTTCAAGAGATGGAGGGAGCTCCGTGACCAAAGAGGCTTCAAAACCCATGTCCAGCTAGCTTTCTTTCTAATGGATCAGTAAGTAACACGGCTAAATCAAATCGCCGCAACCAGGGAGCGGGTAGCGAGTGTTGGTCGGCTGACATCCTGGTTGCCATTCTACGGCAGCCCTCGGACAGTGATACCCCCCTCCCTTCCTTCTGTTCTCTTCTCACGGAGGCAGCTATCCACGGACATCGCCCAGCTAAGTTACGCCCAGCTAAGTGAACACTGGACTTTGTTTCCCATTCAATTTGAGCTCCAACCCGCCGCATGGTTTCCATACGGTAGTGTTTATTCTAGAATGGGGACTGTTTACATGTGCATATTGGTATAATTCCACTGTGTCTACTGTTGTTTGTACTGATACTGTACATATTGGTATCATTTACTGTGAGCTGTTTGTACTGGTACTGTGCATTCTGCTATAATTATTTGCATTATTATTTGTTTTTTCTTCAGATAAATCTGATAATTGTTGCTCGGTCTCTTTACTCATTTATTTAGTAGAGTGTCCACACACCTTCTCATTCTACATATACATAGAGGTATACTGGTGGCTTTACAGCCTACATTTTATTCATTATCTCTGATCCCCACGCTCAATTTGGTCGTTGCCACAGTGCGACGCAGCACCACTGACGCTAGGTGGCGCCAAGCTAAAAAAAAACGAATCCTATCTGTTGCCTCTTTAAATGTGATCCGTGTGAAAAGTTTCAGACTGCAGAAATCTTTTTCTTCTGCTGTTTCTAACTTTGACATCACACTCACTTCTTTAACACTTGTGTGTAGTTTCTTGGCGTGTCACCTCCAGGACTGATCACAGACCGAAATCAGTTTCATTTGGTTTGAAAGGTTTTTTTCTTTACATGTGATGTCTGAAGCCTGACATCAGGACGTGCATTTGTTGGTAAAATAATCACAAAAAGTTTCATCTTCATCCAAATTTTCAGGAAACAATCGACGATAAAAAGCTGCAAAAAATCACCTAAAAATCAGCTCCGTCTCACAAACTTGTTTCACAAATATACAAAACACATTAACGAGGCATGATGCTGGATCTTTGCTGATATTTTCCATCTCACTTTGGCTGATTGCCGATGCTGATGCAGTTACCAGTGTACTGTAAAACTTCAATTAAAAGCCTAGTCCCAATTAAACATCTGGTCTCTTTTACCAGCCTGGTGTAGACAAATAAAGGCCTGTCTCTGTTAGAGGCCTGCTCTGGTCACCAAGCAGTTCAATTTTATAGAAGTTCTTTAGAGCTAACTTGAGCTAACGTTAGTTAGCCGTTTAGATCGCACATGCAGATATGAATGTTTCAACTTGTGTCAGTATGGAGGCGCTTCACATCGTTAGCTCGGTTCATTTTACTGAAACCACGAGCACCGCAGAATCATTCACTCAGATTTACTGGCATGACGAATAAACAGGTGGTGACTCCCTACGTTTCCTCTGAAGCTGTCATAAAGTCAGATTATTCCTGGATTACCCTGTAAATTATTCATATTCCTTCAGCCCGTACAGGTCCTCAGATCAAAAGGATCAAAAGGGTTTTTTATTAACAGGATAATGTGGTGCCATCTCTGCCAAGTCAGTCTGCAGCCGACATCAACACAGAAGTGGACAAGGTCCAGAATCTGATCACATTTTATGGTTGAGATTCGTTCATGTGCGATTAATACAGTAACAAGCTGCTAATTAGGAGGCGCTCGTTTGAGGACACTAAGTCTCGTCATCTCAAGTGTGACAGAGCGTCTCTACAGACAGAGGACACTCCTTGCTGTGATAGGAAACAAGGACAAAGAGTTTTAGATTTGTTGCGTTATTTGTAATTTAGTTTTTGCACAATGACATTCAGACATCTAAATAAACAGCTTTATACTTTATCAAAAATGAACCCAAGTCATTTCTTTCTAAAACTACTTCCTGTTCAAAGACGACGTTTAGTTATACTTGTCACGTTCTGCTGATCCCAGTCATTATACATGTGTCCCAAACAGCAGCTGAGGTCTCAGGAGAACAATATAACACATCATTGATCTGTTATCTGAAGTCTAATTTTATACAGTCATATTCAAACTGGTTTATATCAATAATCTGATTGTATTTCTTGATCTTTGCTGAGCAGCAGTTTGGTGTTAAAGGAATTAAAGGTCTGTTGAGTTCAGGGATTTAAGCAAATAATAGCCCCGGCTATTGTAGTTTTTCAAGGTATGCACGTGTCATTCCTCCCAGTCGCAGAGAACATCGAGTCTCTCCTGAAGTGAACTGACATGTTATTACACCTGCTCTTATTGTTACATCATTAAAGGCTCATTTATGCTCCCTTTATGTACGAAAATGTATACGTCCGTTTCAAACGATGTTACCGTCACTGCCCACATACTTCCATGCGCCCTTTACGTTGGCATGGGTGTTAACCAATATATCCACCAGGAGGCAGCCCAGAGTCAAAAGTTTATGACAACAACAAACTCAAAAACAAACATGGCGACTGTGGAGGAGATATTGATAACGTACGTCTTGCATAAAAGACAAAAACAGAGGCAGCGTTGTAGGAGGCGGTGGTCGGTGAGGCCGTTAAATACATCGCGACTGGACCGGAGAATTCTTTTCTCTAGTACTGCCGATGAGAGAAACTGAATTGTTATTTCTTCTTCGTGTCTCACTAGAGCTACGTATCAGGTAGTGACAGCAACACTGCCCCCACGGTTCCCGGAGGTACTGCTCCGTTTGGCCCGTATCCATAAGCTTTATGGAAACGTGCAGAAATACGGACGAAATGAACGCAGAGCACGGACAGAAGGCTGCGTCTGTATCCGGATCCGTATTTAACGTTGAGCATAAATGGGCCTTAAGGTGTCATCTCATCATTGTTTGTCTCATCAGCAGAAATGTTCATATCAGGCTGATGTTTCATATTAAAGCCGTTATCTGCAGATATTAGCGTGCATCCCTAAAACATCATCTCACTCACAACTCGTCACATATCACCACTCGTTCAGTGGACCTTTAATCTCTACATACGCCAGGTATCTTAGGTGCGTTAGTTGTTGATGCCTGATCTTCTACGCGCGTTGTATCTTTTTTAAAGAAACTTCTGTTTCACAGGAAGTGCACAGTTTCTGCTCATTAGATGCAGACAGGCTTTTTCAAAATAAACTTACAGCTGATTGATAAAACACCTTGTTTATATGTTTTTTTCTCTTAACTTAGGCAACAAAAGCGTGTGGTTAGATTTAGAATTAAACATCATGGTTTGGCTTAAAGTTCAGGCAGGAGCTGGTTTGATCCGTCCACCTGTGTATGGACCTTCTCACTCTTCAGATTACAGTAGCTGCTGGTGGCGTTACAAACCGCCACCAGCTGGGGTGTATCAGTGAAAGGTTCCTCTGTGCTTTTGTCTCCAACGCCGAACACATTATTAGCCCCAACTCATCACATATCGCCGCTCGTTCAGTGGACTGTGACATCTATATGTGACATGCTAGATATCCTGGATGGGTCTGTTGTTAACGTTCTGGGACGCCGTGTCAGTTTACGCCTGGCACATGAACTGTGTCTTTTCAAAGTCTGCTCATCAGATGCAAACAGTCTTTTTCAAAATATGTCTGTAAAACACCTCGTATTTATTTCCTTGTGCAACAAAATCACATGATCAGGTTTCGAAAAAAAAAACACGGTTTGGTTACATTTAGCCAACACACATACACACACACACGCACACACACACATACACACACACACACGCACATACACACACACACATACATGTGGTTGGGTTTAGGAAAAGAGAACAGGGTTTGGCGTTACAGTCTTACAGGAAGTGAACACCGGCCTCCTGGGTGAAAGTTGGTGGTTGTTGAGTCGAGCTCACACTGCTGCTACTTTTCTCTGCAACATTCTAAAACGGTTTCATCTTGACGCCAATCTGTGGCCTGAACTGGACTTTATGTATTTTTATTTTTATTTATTTATCTTATTTTATTAATTAATATAGTTAACATAGTGCCTGACTCGCACGCCATTCTGTTTGTTGTATCCTCAACATTTGTTTAATAAGTAACTGATTACTCTACACAGAGAGTGATTCTGTAAAGTAACTTATTACTTTCAAATGAAGGTAACTAGTAATTCTGAGAGTAACTCACCCGACGGTATCTGACGACTTCAGAGCGTGCTGAAATAAGTCTGCGGACAGCGGAGATGATTTCAGTGTGTATTTTTGCAGTTTTTGTCACATTCTGAGAAAAATAAATAAAAACATGAAGCTGTGAAATGTTTTTATCTGTTTAAAGTTAAAATCACATCAAAATCTGAATGAAAAGAAAAAAGTCACAGGAAACGTCTGTCTTGTCTGGTCAAAGATTCTGCCGTCTGATTGGTTTAAAGGTTTCAGGTTCCAGTCCTGAAAAACACCCAACAAACAGTCGACCCGTTGAGCGCCATCCAGACGTCACCGTGTAGAAACACAAGCGTCTCTGCATCTGCAAACAGGAAGTTGTCCTCCAGCTCGTTGCCGCGGGCCAACCTGCCGAGGAAATGCTCACCTGAGACTCCAGGTGAAGACCCCAAACACATTCCCGGTGCCTGATGGGTAATTTTTCCTCCCTGACAACAAGGTTTACCAGTGGTGGTTCTTGGAGAGGTAGGCGATGAGCGCCACAGCCACGCCCACGTAGATACCTGTCCCGATGGTGATGGACAGCACGGCCAGGAAGAGAGCCCGCCTCGAACTGGAACTCGCCAGGTGGAAGTCTCCTTTAGACACCGCCTTGTTGGTCTGAGGGGGAGGAGACAAAAAAGGGAACAGGAAGTTAGCCATCAGTGCACAGGAGCTAAAACATCACCAGAACACGACGCTGGCAGCTCTGAAGCTGGAGTCAGGCTGCGTTCAATGTCAGCAGAATGGATTAAACAACTCCTCCCTTCATTCCAATGCCACATCTACACAGAGATATATAAATGTATATTCACCCTCAAGTTAAAAACAAATTCTGTCCACACGACCTTTAATGTACAAAATATCTCCGTCAACACTGGAACACAAAAACAACTCCAGACACTCGTGAGTAACAGAAACTAATTATTTCTTAATTTGTTAACTCTTCACATCCCGGTCTCACACTGAAGTTGTCGCATACCGCCGCTCGGTCAGTTACTTCCTGCGTCAGACATCGATGAGAAAAGCCGTCCTTTCATGACGGCGTGATATGTGGTCAGTCTCCGTTATTATTTAACGCCACCAGGTGGTGTCAGGGGGGGAACACGTCAGGACAACAACATTTGAATTAAACATTAAAATTTTCAGATTTAATTTTACATTTAGGTTACTAGCAGTGTTGGGCAAGCTACTTGGAAAGTGTAGTGAGCTAAGCTACTAGTTACTCTAATATTAAATGAAGCTTCACTACATCAAAGCTATCACCCTCAGAAATGTAGCAAGCTAAGCTACAGCAAAATGAAAGTAACTAGTGCAACTACATCCAAGCTTTTTCCTAAATTGAACCAACTTCGTGCCAAGTCAGTGTTATCTTACTGATCAGTAAAACTATCAGTCAAACAGATAGGCAGGTAAAAAAGTTAAGTTCAATTGTTTATTGAACAGTGAGCTGCACTAACTCACAACACGACTCAAAACACAACAGCAAGAATGAAGACCTGCTTCAAACAGTCACAACATGGTCAAAAACGTACATGCGTGTATGTATGTGTATGTGCACTGCAAAAACTCAAAATCTTACCAAGAATATTTATTTCTAGTCAAAACAAATCTCATTACAATTGAAATAAGACTCATTACCTAAAAAGTAACTTGTTTTTAGACAATTTTCACTTGTTTCAGGAAAATTTTCACTTGAAATAAGTAGAAAAAAAAATCTGTCCACGGAACGAGCAAGTTTTTTTTTTCTTATTGCAAGCAAAAAAAAAAACTTGTTTTGACTAGAAATGAGGCTAGTAAACACATTTTAGTAAACACATTTTAGTAAACACATTTTATAGTGAGCAGCATACACATGTATGTCCCCTACAAATCCCAACCGTGTTTACAAAGTTTGAATGAACAAGATGGACACAAAGGAAACGGAGGCTGCGCATTGATCCTTTTGTCTCTGTCTGCAGGAACGAATAAAAATCCCATTCATTATGGGGTCAAATGGATTATGTGCATAATTAACCACAAAACAAGCAAATACTTCATCTTAATGACATATAACACTTATTATGCTTCAGCTGAATCCTCTAAGCAAATGACCATGTTGAATTGAAATTAGTTTATCACATTAAATGTCCGAAATTGTATGAAATTGCTCCAATGCGTTAAACCAATCTTTGCGCATAATCACACTGATATGCCCTGCCCTGGGACCGCTGTACAGACCGTTGGTCTTTCTTACTCTAACCCTGGTTATTTTCTGAAAGCACAGAGCAAAGAAATGTCTTTTTTTCTCCCCTGGTCTGCTGTCAGCAGAGAGCGGCGGCTGCAGCGGGGATTTCAGCACCACGGACGACGCGCGTAAAAAGACTTGACAAGCGTCTCCTTTAAATGTGTTTGCTGCTAGAGAAATTATACATAATAAATGAAGACAGTGACATATTTTCAATAAAAAACAATAAGTTGAACG
Source organism: Epinephelus lanceolatus (assembly GCF_041903045.1). Classification (NCBI taxonomy): domain Eukaryota; kingdom Metazoa; phylum Chordata; class Actinopteri; order Perciformes; family Serranidae; genus Epinephelus; species Epinephelus lanceolatus. The sequence continues at coordinate 658,443 of NC_135750.1, forward strand.
TTCATTTCAAGCTTTTGTAGTAGCCTACAGCGAGTTTCAGAATTGTACGAGTGCAGCCGGAGAGCGGGCGGCAGTGTTTGATGCAGGAAACTTGATATGGACTTGAAATCAATTTCGGAGTGGGGGGTCGTTCGGAACGGCGGTGTTTCGGAATGGAGGGCTGTCCCCTGTCAGCTTCATGTGGAAGTGACTCTGTGTGGTAGCGCTGACAGTTTTATTTCAGCCCATAACAGAAATCCCTGCCTCATTTGAGCTTCAGAAATGATTTTGGAAATGTAGCTTGTGTGGCTAAGTGATCAATAAAAGAGCTTAACTACTGAGAAGTTGCTTGATTCAGAAAACAGCAACGCTACCACCAAGCTACTGAGAAATGCAGTTAAACTACAAACGTCCGCTACTGTAGTGACGCTACTGCCCAACACTGGTTACTAGATGTATTTTTAGGTTTAACATTTAGATTTAACATTTAAATTGAACAATTAACTTTTAGGATAAAATTTTACACTTTTAATATTTAAAATTTAGTTCAGAGATTTAACTTTTAGATGTAATTTATTTAACATTTAGATTACTAGATGTACTTTTAGATTTAACACTTAAATTTAATATTTAACTTTTAGATTTAATTTTACACTTAAGTTACTAGTTCAACTAAACACAAGAAGTTTGTGCTCTAGAGAAAGGATCAGCACTCAGTGAATAACCTCCTAAGCCCTATGATAAGCTATTATGGCAAGGCTTAACTATACAGACCAGTGAGCAGTGATAACTAACATGTCTTTGGGGTCATCGGGTGGGAACCTCCTTTCACGTCAGCTTGCTTTCTTAAGAAAGACATAGGTGTATTTGTGAGTGTGTCAAAAAGTTGTTTAAATGAGGTTTTTGTAAAATGGCTTCTATAGTTTTCCTCAAAAGACAATAATTGAAAGCCTCTGATCGATAGTTTGACACTGATCATGGAGCTCAGTGTAGCTGCTGATCTTCTTAACTCATGTAGCCTTATTTCAAAATAAGAGCACAGGATTATTTTAACCTGAATGAGTTAAACCACATCAGTCTGAAGCCAGCTGACGAGTCAAATCGACGTGATGAATCAAGCTTTGAGCTCAGAGGGAGAATCATACGGATTCAGACTTCATGAGGTCAGAAGACAGAAATAAATACAGGATAAGAAATGAGACCATAAATCGGAGAGGACGCATCAGTCACTCCGCTCTGTAATCAGCTTTTAATAATGCTGACGTGATCAGGAAGAAAAACATCCTGCTGCAGATAATATCTGTTACTGATCTATTTCTGCTGCTCAACAGGAGCAGGACGGACGAGTCCTGAGGACGGCTGCAGTGTCCACTTGCTGTTTGAGAAGTTCTCAATCAGCTGTTGTGTTAATGTTCTTCTTCTGCTGTAATGGAGATAAAAACAGAATCATTCATTCCTGTCATTTCTAGAGAAGCAGAGTGAAATGAGTGGATGTCCCAACAGCGTCTGACGACAGGAGGCAATACTGTGTCAGCCTGGATGTTGGATTTGTTGTTGAGTTAGTGCGTTTTTATTTGGTCCATCTGAAATGATAAAAGCTCAAAAACACACCCAACACTTCTGCATGTCTCTGTTTAAAACTATTAAACTAAAATATCTCCCTGATTCAATCACGGACAACTTCCGAAAAAATATTTATTAATTTATTATTGGTCACATGGAATCATGCACGGTACGACGACGTGAAATGTCCTCCCATCAGCTCCTTTGACCTGTGTGATGTCATTAAGTCGCACAGTAGTTTTATAGTAGTTATATATTTGGACCACAACAAGATGGCCGCTCAGTCACTCTTCCTGAACGCGGGCAGCATCTCGGCCTCTGAACTCCCCCCCCGTGTGGCAGGTTCAGCAGAAACAGGACGAGGTGGTTTTAAGATTAAACATGTTGTTGTCCTAGGAACCCTGAATCAAGCTGTAACAAGCAGAAACACAGGTCCTCTTTAACGAGCTGAATTAACTGTGTAAACATGATTAACGAGCTCATTGGCAGGAAATGACCCGCTCTAATCACTGCTTCACTTCCACTAAAATTTAATTACACTTTGAGACCAATCAGACATCATGAGCCTGACATCAGCTGAGCCACCAGGGGGCGGGGTCTCCTATAAATAGTCCAAATGGAGACAATGAGACGCTCGCACACTTCCTCCTGAATACAGAATGACAGCTTCATAGATCCAAGCAGAGTTATGTAAAGAGCTGTGTGTGTGTGTGTTGGCCTGCAGTCTAAAGCACCCAGTCAGATTAAAAACCAGATTGTTTCAGTCTGCCACCGGCACAGTTTACTGTCAGGACCTTTTCACTATGAGGACATACCTGTCAGGACCTTTTTCACTATGAGGACATTACTGTCAGGAACTTTTTCACTATGAGGACATTACTGTCAGGAACTTTTTCACTATGAGGACATTACTGTCAGGACCTTTTTCACTATGAGGACATACCTGTCAGGAACTTTTCACTATGAGGACATACCTGTCAGGACCTTTTCACTATGAGCACATTACTGTCAGGAACTTTTCACTATGAGGACATACCTGTCAGGACCTTTTCACTATGAGCACATTACTGTCAGGAACTTTTCACTATGAGGACATTACTGTCAGGAACTTTTTTACTGTGAGCACATTACTGTCAGGAACTTTTTCACTGTGAGCACATTACTGTCAGGACCTTTTTTACTGTGAGCACATTACTGTCAGGAACTTTTTCACTATGAGGACATACCTGTCAGGACCTTTTTTACTGTGAGCACATTACTGTCAGGACCTTTTCACTGTGAGGACATACCTGTCAGGACCTTTTTCACTATGGGGACATACCTGTCAGGAACTTTTTCACTATGAGGACATACCTGTCAGGAACTTTTTCACTATGAGGACATACCTGTCAGGAACTTTTTTACTGTGAGCACATTACTGTCAGGAACTTTTTCACTATGAGGACATTACTGTCAGGAACTTTTTCACTATGAGGACATACCTGTCAGGAACTTTTTCACTATGAGGACATACCTGTCAGGACCTTTTTTACTGTGAGCACATTACTGTCAGGACCTTTTCACTGTGAGGACATACCTGTCAGGAACTTTTTCACTATGAGGACATACCTGTCAGGAACTTTTTCACTATGAGGACATACCTGTCAGGAACTTTTTTACTGTGAGCACATTACTGTCAGGAACTTTTTTACTGTGAGCACATTACTGTCAGGAACTTTTTCACTATGAGGACATTACTGTCAGGAACTTTTCACTGTGAGGACATACCTGTCAGGAACTTTTTCACTATGAGGACATACCTGTCAGGAACTTTTTCACTATGAGGACATTACTGTCAGGAACTTTTTCACTATGAGGACATACCTGTCAGGACCTTTTTCACTATGAGGACATACCTGTCAGGACCTTTTTCACTATGAGGACATACCTGTCAGGACCTTTTCACTATGAGGACATTACTGTCAGGAACTTTTCACTATGAGGACATACCTGTCAGGAACTTTTCACTATGAGGACATTACTGTCAGGAACTTTTTCACTATGAGGACATACCTGTCAGGACCTTTTCACTATGAGGACATACCTGTCAGGACCTTTTTCACTATGAGGACATACCTGTCAGGACCTTTTCACTATGAGGACATACCTGTCAGGAACTTTTTCACTATGAGGACATACCTGTCAGGAACTTTTTCACTATGAGGACATACCTGTCAGGAACTTTTTCACTATGAGGACATACCTGTCAGGAACTTTTTTACTGTGAGCACATTACTGTCAGGAACTTTTTCACTATTAGGACATTACTGTCAGGAACTTTTCACTGTGAGGACATACCTGTCAGGAACTTTTTCACTATGAGGACATACCTGTCAGGAACTTTTTCACTATGAGGACATACCTGTCAGGAACTTTTTTACTGTGAGCACATTACTGTCAGGAACTTTTTCACTATGAGGACATACCTGTCAGGAACTTTTTCACTATGAGGACATACCGGTCAGGAACTTTTTCAC